>NC_020188.1:7500-10000 GCF_000315915.1 Henningerozyma blattae CBS 6284
TCAGGCTCCCTCTCCGGAATCGAACCCTTATTCCCCGTTACCCGTTGAAACCATGGTAGGCCACTATCCTACCATCGAAAGTTGATAGGGCAGAAATTTGAATGAACCATCGCCAGCAAGAAGCCATGCGATTCGAAAAGTTATTATGAATCATCACATAGTCCGAAGACATCGATTTTTTATCTAATAAATACATCTCTCCCAGAGGTCGAGATTTTAACCATGTATTAGCTCTAGAATTACCACAGTTATACCATGTAGCAAAACACCATCAAATAAACGATAACTGATTTAATGAGCCATTCGCAGTTTCACTGTATAATGCTTATACTTAGACATGCATGGCTTAATCTTTGAGACAAGCATATGACTACTGGCAGGATCAACCAGATAACTACGTCGTAAGCTTAAAAGCTCGGTAGTTGGTATCACACTACTCCGGGGAGTAGTAGTGGGAACGAGGCCTTAACCAAGCACCCACACATGCCATAGCACTCTTTGATTCTCGACTGGCTTCCAGTGAAGAACTCTCGTACTTCACTATCCCCAGCAAGAGTGAGGGTTTCCCAGATTGCTCCAGGCAGACCCCCGACGAATTATTCACTGTCTTGCCATTGGCTAGCAATCCATTGAATCCTCCGCTGCCCACCAACGTGGGACGATAGGCCATGGGCTGTAGGAGTGTGGCGAAGAATTACCACCAGAAACCTAAACACTGTATTGCACAAACCTCGTCGCACTGGCGAATGACTCCCCTCAACATACAAAACCTCACACAATGCAAATCACCACCACACAACACAAACACACTCACTCAACAACACTCGCCCTTGCAATGCACACACAAAACCCCCACACTCAACAATAAAAAAACCTTCCCATCAGACCTCCCTAGCATGCCCGTTCAATCTAACAAGTCAATTCTCTATCGTCTCACACAGAGATTCCATGCATACACAAAACCTCCACACTCAACAATAAAAAACCTTCCCATCAGACCTCCCGAGCAAGCCCGTTCAATCTAACAAGTCAATTTTCTATCGTCTCACACAGAGATCCCATGCACACACAAAACCCCCACGCTCAACAATAAAAAACCTTCCCATCAGACCTCCCGAGCAAGCCCGTTCAACCTAACAAGTCAATTCTCCATCGTCTCACACAGAGATCCCATGCACACACCACGCAGACTCGCGTCATCTTGCAAGCACGTCCGCATTACACAGCACTAACTCACACCGCATGAAGCTCCATACGCCTCAGGCAGTCGCCCACAAGCACATCAAACTTCGCACGCTACAACGTTCACATCCCAAGCAGAAAACTCCCGCTTCGACATGCCCTACGCCGCATTGGCCCGGCCCTCTGTGTAAAGATCCTTTGAACACCTTTCCAACAGTAGGCCAGGCCATCCCCTGCGTCTCGGTTTTGCCCGTTTCCAAGCTTCACCGATCCGACTTCATTTGCTTTCGCATGATATACCCCCCGGGCACTTTTTCTGAGAGCCCAGTCTTGTCTCGCTTCACTTTTTCTGCTTCTCTTTTTTTTGCGTTTTTTTGGTCTTTTTCTCCTAGCAAATCCGCTTTTTCGCCCTGTTCTCCCAACTGTTTTCTCTACAAAATTTTCCGGCCCGTTTTTTTTAGAAAAAAAGTCTTAGCGAAAAAACGAAAAGCGCGCGGGCGCGGGCGAGGGCGAGGGCGAGGAGGAGGAGGAGGAGGAGGAAAGAGGAGGAGGAGAGAGGAGGAGGAGAGAGGAGGAGGAGAGAGGAGGGAGGAGGGAGTGGGGTAGTTGGAAGGAATAGCTGATTGTTGAGCGTTATTTTTACGGCATTAGACTCTACGTTTTTCAACCGTTAGCTTCACATTCACCTTGCTTCTTTGTCTATTTTACTCTTGCATAGTCTCACCTTACATGACTCGCCTCACACAAAGTTGGTTCCTAGTAATACAAACGTTCTAGATCCTTCTAGCACGCTCTATTGCTCCACCCTGTTTGTATAAGGGAGTTTGTTTTCTATGTCCCCCATACTTGCATACACCATTGCATTCTATACATCTTGTTCACTTCTTTTCTTGTTCACTTCTTTTCTTGTTCACTTCTTTTCTTGTTCACTTCTTTTCTTGTTCACTCCTTTTCTTGTTTACTTCTTTTCTTGTTCACTTATTCCTTTTCTTGTTTACTAATCCTATATCTTGTCTCCCCCACGTGCTCATCCCCCTCCATCTATACCCTGCCTTTTACTTAATATTTCGGTTGCGGCCATATCTACCGGAAAGCACCGTTTCCCGTCCGATCAACTGTAGTTAAGCCGGTAAGAGCCTGACCGAGTAGTGTAGTGGGTGACCATACGCGAAACTCAGGTGCTGCAATCTTTTTTTGCCGAACCCGAGAAAATTGAAAATTGAAAATTGAAAATTGAAAAATGAAAAATGAAAAATGAAAAATGAAAATTAAGCCGAGGCCGAGGCCGAGCCGAGCCGAGCCGAGCCGAGAAAAACTG
>NC_020188.1:17500-189247 GCF_000315915.1 Henningerozyma blattae CBS 6284
TATTAGGTAATTCTTTCTGCGATAATTTGAGTATGCTAGTTAAAAGCTACGGAGTGCATTAAACAGAAGTATCAGAGTAAACTAACTAAAACTAAGTAAGTAGAAAATTTTAGTTATCGATGAGGATGAATTTATAGCTTACTTTTAAAATACAATATGTTAATTGTAGACTTCTTTTGACAAGTACTGTGGTTTATATATACTTTTACATACTTTTTATTCCTACCCAAGAGGGTAAGAGGTTTCTTACTTACGAAACTACTGTATTACAAATTCATTTTCAATATGTTCATGTCAGAGCTGTGGCATTATGTGTCATAAGTCGTGGATTTGTGTTAACAGCTAATAAAGCATGGATTTAGTCGTAATTGTGGCCTTACTACTAAAAACACCCAGGTGGTAATATTAAGGAAGCATTAGGATTTAATAGATTCCATTTTAGTATCAGACCATCAATTCGTTGATGGTGGATCTGTCCACTTTTTGGAGTATAAATTACCACGAAAATATCCCAAAAGTTTATAACTGTTCATTGTATATGCTGTATATATTATATATTCCCTTTCGAAAGAAGCAAGGAGATTTTTTATAATAATAGTATAATAATTATTCAAACAGATTACTTAACTAAGAATTAAACTATGAGCAACAATATTTTGAACAGTTCTACCGCTGGCCAGTATTATACACCAATTTATGTATAAAGTTCATTAAGTTCTATCATTAAATTTAATTTGATTTTTAACTATGTAACTTGAGCTCGAGAAAATAAAAGTTATCGGAAGTATAAGATGTATTAATATTAGAGTCCAACATTATTTAGAGAATAATTCTGTTGTTACTAGTAAAGTTATATTATAGAAACCTCCTCCCCTTCTAAGTAGGAATAAAATATATAAAAATAAATATAAGAAATACAAACTTATAAACGAATTTATGCAGGCTATTTATGCGTTTCAATTTTAGACGAAAAGAGCCAATTCATTTTCTATACCTAATGAAAATATTTTCACTTAGCTTACCTGTTTAGTGTATCATGATAATTATAATTAGATATATAATATTATGACACATCATTTACTTCAATAGTTAATCTTATGACACATGAATTACCTAATTGGGATTTTATTAGTATTATTATTTGTACATCATACTCTTATATTATTCCTAAACTAGTAATTATTACTTGTTTACGCATAAAGACCTATTATATTTATTAACATTCATTTTCAACAAAAAGACTTATTTGACTAAAGTGAATTCAAGGCAAAAGCCTGTAAATTATTTAACCAGAACTTTATTAGAATATTGATACTTTCTTTTGTATGGAGTAATATTCCTATTGCAATGGATATTTTTATGTTGTAGATTTTTCATTCAATTTCTAATATTATCAGAGGTGTTAGAATGCTTTAAAATATTGCAAATGTGAAATAGCTTAGTTCGTCCCTCTAGTAATTCTAACCTGTCAACCGATTGGATATGCACCCAAAATCCTCGCTATAAGATGAAACTTTCAGTACAAGATAGAAATTTGTGTTGAAGTTACTGTAATCTTTTTGGAGGATACATAGAATATTAATAAGTTGTTGGATATATTGAAAACCTTATGAAATACTATTTTAAAATCAGATGTTTTACATATAACTAAGATAATGCATATACTGTATGGGTTAGTAGAAACAAAAATAGATACTAAGGATAAACTGGTCTTCGATATATGTTTAAGGTTAATATGAGATTACCTTGGAAGAGATTTAGTATGATGTCATTAGAATATAAGGTTAAATAAAAGATTGGCAAGCTCATTCAAAATTTTACTGTATTAAAGTATTCCATGAGAGAGGTGAGGTGAGATGTATCTCTGCATTAATTGTTGGTTTAAAAAAAGGGCGCTGATCAGCAAAAAAAACACACATTGAAGAATTAAGTGAGTAAACATTTCGTATTTAAAATTAAGATAGAGAATAGGGATACGGTTAGAATTTTTTAATATTTTAGAGATAAAGGGAAAAAAGGAGGAATTGAGATACAATTTTTGAAACTTGAATATGTAGCTACTTATTTATTGTCCCAGGGTCTTATGTATCTTGAATGCTTAATTTTTAAGTTACCGCTGTATAAATCAATCGTACAAAAAAATAACTAAATTCTTAATGATATCAATGCTCAATATTATCTCAGAATAAATAATACAGTTTTGTTAGATAATCAATAAGTATTTACAGTAGTATATAGCATAAAGTAATTTATTGTTTAAAAAGGTAAAAAACATCTATATTTAATAGATCAGTTATACTAATTAGATATTAAGAAAGTATTTTAGACTGAGGTGATCAAGGAAATTATGCAAAAAGCCAATTTATTTCCCTTTAGTATCACCAGAATGAGCCTCACCATAGTTAGCACAGACCTTATAACTATAGTCCCTAATGCAATCTAAGGTTTTCCCTAAAACCACTTCTAGATCTTTTGTTGGGGTAAAATCTTCTTCAATATCCTTTTGAGAATAAACATTTAAAATATAGTCTAAAATTCCTTTAATATTCACTACTTTCGATATTTCGTCTGCTTCACTATATGTGAAAACTAGTAAATCATTAAACGTTCCATTTTCTGGATCTTGTGATATAATATCCCAGAAAGCAATCGAATTGGGAGACATGACGTTATAGAAACTACATTCATAGGAAGTTGTATTCCAATCCAATACCTCTGTATTAAAGTCCATCGAAGGACCAATTAACTCTTGATGGTATATTCCTTTTTCTTCTACCAATAAATTTAACATCGGCCTATAGAACTTTTTGCCACAGCCACAATCATCTATATGTAGCTTTGAAAACCCTAACCAAATTTGTTTACCTGGAATCCTTGGAATAACCGAAGGTAAAGGGACAAATTGCGTACCTCCACGTACCCCACCAAAATTTGCTTTATCTGAAAGTTCTAGTGTTTTTTTGGAGAAGATCTTATTGCAACTACCATCATTCAAGGAGCATTTTAAAATTTCTAAAGGCATAAAAGTGTAAATAAAGTGAATTGAACCACGCGATAATTCTGAGGAACTATCTTGATCTGTGAAGAATGGGGCCCAATTTTTTTCTCGATTTTTCATTTCATCATTTTGAATTTCGAATTTAATTACTGTATCCACTGAACGATGTGGAAAATATCCATATAACCTTCTACTTCCTTGATCATGCATATTAAATATAACAATTGGTTCATCAGGCTCATTATTTTTACCTGTCTTCAAAATGATTCTAGGATCTTCTGAACCTGAGAATCTCCCTTTCAATTTGTAGTCTATATTATAAACCGTTGGATAAGTAACAAAATATTTGTCCAATATGCGCTCTTTTGTCTTTTGGTTTTTCAAAAGATTATTATTTTGTTCTATGATACATTTATCATATTCAGTTGGTGATTTGATAAGTTGGTTACAAAAGTCTGGGGATAACCCCAATTCGGTATCAATTTTTTCTAACTCTTTTTCTACATTTTTTGGCATCTTAAAATCTAGTTTTGGAATGCGTTTATTATATAATTCATTCCAATTTCTATCAAATGCCTGTGCACGAATAACCGAAACATCAGGACCTTCTTTCTTACCTTGATAAGAATACATTAGTCTAGTAACAGTTATATAACATTGTTCCTTTTCCAACCAAACGCTAGATGAACCAAATCTGTACCAATTCGACCTAACAATATCGCTCTCATCTCTACCTTTTTCATTATCATTAACCACTGCTTTGGATAGGTCATTGTTTTTACTAATAATTTCTTGTCTTAAAGAGACTAAGTCATCAGATATGATTTTTCTTTCGGAAGAATATAAAACCTTCGAAGGATAAGCCAAATCTTCACAAGTTACTATAGATCCATAATAACTAGAGAACATCATTTCCATATCTTTAACGGCAACTGGTCTACCATCTTTCGATAATAAATCTTTTGAATTAACATCTGATTTTTTAGAAGCTATTAAATTTTTTACATTTAAATTTGTTATGAACCCAGTGAACTTAAATTCATCGTAATTTGCAATATCATCATCTTGTGGGATTGGAAATTTATTAATAGGTCTTCCCAATAAAATGTTAGTAAGATCTAATTTCGATAGCTCTTTTTTGGAATGTATTTTTTTATTTTGGAAACCTAAATAGCTTGTAGTTTGTTGCCAAGAAGACGTTATTAGAGAGTCTTGGTTTATATTTGAACTATCGTTTGTATTAAGAATCAATATTGATGCAATAATTGAAGATAGTAATAATATAATTATAAATTTGAATCTAAAATACATAATTCTCCTTATGTAAATGGATCTTGTTATTTGATGTATTTTTGAAGGCATATTAGGGAACAGTATTAGAAATTATAAAAAAGGAGCTATGTTAATGGGTAAAGTACCGTTAAGGATATGCTTATTTATTTGGTGATTAACGGCACAATGGCTTTTTTTGTTTCAGAAGAGTAAAATTCTTACTTATATATAACCAATGAGAATCAGTCAAATGATATGATAAGAGGGAAATTTCCTGTTTTAGAATATATTTGTTTATTTTATTCAACTATTAAGCAAAACTTTGCATCCTTGTCTATATCTACTTGACCTGATACATAAAAGTGGAAGCATATCTAATTTAACGTAGGTATTTTGCCCATCAACAACATTACTTCTCTAGGTCATAATAGTCATAGAGGTTCGATCTACAGAATTATGAATAATTATGGATATTGTTTATAGTCTATATTTTATTTTATTAGCCCATGCTACATGTTACCTAACCCACAGGTACCAGATAAAGGCCCATGCTGTTATAGTAAGTTATTAATCTTTAAAGGAAAAGATGACATGATTTTGAAAGTAAGGAACAAGTGCACAAATATGGTATTATTGATACTTTACCTACTAGGCTTGAAATAAATTTTATGGATTTTACTAACCTAAATTGTAGAGAAATAAGTGTTTAATGATATTGTCAGCTGGTAAATGCATTCAACAAATTACAATTTTACCCAGAGATGCATTCTTTTGTACATGTAAGAAAAATAATTTAAAGCAGGTAGTCAGTGGAATGCTATAGACAACACAAGATTTCGTAAGCAAAAGGATAAAATCCAAGGATACATTTCATCAATTACCAATTGGTTCATATGTCGTGAACTTTCCTGTATATTTGAAGTCGAAAAAAAAAATAAGACCTCCTATACTTGCTCAAATATTTGAATGTAGTAAAACACAATAGATCCACATATACGAATCCAGTTTTCTTAGTATATAGAATAAAAATATCTACCCGTGTTAATTCCTAATCCGTAGTATGTTTCCTGTGGGAATAATACAGTGGACTTCATCAAATATTACTTTTCATATTTTCGCTCTAGTAATCCTTGATTTAACCTTGATCCTGATACTTTTTAGATTTCGAAAGTAGTCGATCGCCATTCTTCGTTATGAACCTTGCTCACAATGCCATTCCTGAATAAGGTTATATCTGCCACTCCCTTTGACGTTTTCGGAAATGTATTTCCTAAAGCGGATACAAGGATCGCTTCATTAGAAAGCTTAATTTCAATTAAATGTTAAACTAACTTTTAGCTTAAATGTTATAATAATGCAAAAAAATATCGGGACACTATAGACAATAAGGCAATATATTTATTCGAAATATGGCCTTGTATGGTTTACTTATGATATTGGAGATTCGTAACATTGCCTTTCCATAACTATCCATTACGAAATTTTTATCAGTAGCCAATAATTTAATTGAGTCCGAATTGAAATATTTATTTAGAACTTAGCTATCAGTAATGTCATTTTAGTTGTAACTATTACTTTAATAATAGTGGTGTTCTGAAACTTTGAAAAAAAACATCATACCGGGCTAAATTTGTTTCATAATCATCAGATTATTATATTATCTATGTCCATGTGTAACCATCATTATAATCAGTCCTTGAATAATATATTAATTGAAATCTGTTTTGTAATAAATGGATTTTTAGTTGCAGTTGTTGAATGAACTGTAAGTAAATCAGCTCAAGTTTCTTTGAAGTTATGCAGTGCTGTTCTAATTATAGTTGTCACTTTCCGGCAGTAAAATTGTGATAAAACTTCTACTCCATATATATCTTGTCCATAAAAATGTTTTTATCTGTCTAGTTTCAATTTTATAATTTTCAAAATTCATTTTCATAGTAGATACAACTACGGCAGAAATTATAATTATTCCATAGTTAAGCTCCGATCCTGAGTTAACTGTCCCTTGAGCTATTTCCTCATCGAATATTTCGTCGAGCAATCGCCAAATTTGTTTGTACTTTTCCAGATCCTTTAATATATAATTAGTATTAAGATTCTTAACTGATAGTATGTAACGTGTGTTGAAACATATTTTTAGAAGAAAAACTATATCAAAATCAGTAGTAACCTGTTTTGAGACCGTTTTTGAAATCTATGTTCTTTTGACCTAGGCTTTTTCTCTATGGTAACACGAAACTTTCAAAATATGATACAAGGTCGGACGCGTTTGCCGTAGAGACATTCTCTAAAATTAGTCAATGTGGAAAACTTTTTGAATAAATTATGAAGGTTCGGTTGTTTAAAAGACCCTTAAAATGTGTTAAAGAATGTATTGCTTCTTTATTAGCCTAATGAACCCCGTATGCTAATTGCTTGCTTGTTTCCTTTTCAGGAAACCATTGCGCTAAACTAAGGAACAAAAGTCCCGGCTCAAATAATAAGGCTAATACTTGCTACAAAAACAAGTTCAATTTAGCTTTTTAAAAGGTTTTCTACATAAAAACACCAATTATGAACCTAAATGCGGAAAATTGTAATTATTTGACATCTATTGATTCTTCTTCATGTTATTTATATACTTTTAGAATATATACTTTTAGATTAATCAGTGAAATTAGGGATAACTTTAAGTTGAGATTTATCACAAAAGGAGATGCTGGTGTATGCTTAAGCAATTATTTCCTGTGGTCTCATCTTGTTAAGTAGCGCCTCCAAAAATTTTAAAAATCACTCATTAATTGCTATACCATGCTTTATCACCGGAAAAATAAAATAAGGGTTTGAAAACACCAAAGGAACAGAAAGAATAACGAAACTCACTGCGTTTAGAAAGACTCTAGCAACTACGAAAAACTGAACTTATAGAAGTTCCCACGTTAATTAATATTAGGAATATATTAATTTTAAAGTAATATGCTTTACACTTTTAATTAGGGTAAAGACAATGTGAATATTTCAAAGAACATTAATAAAAGGTACCAATCTTCTATAGCTTCAAACTCTAAGTAAATCAAATTTTCTCATTTTCGTAAGGAAAACCTTGGTTGTAAAATGCCATATCGATGTAGTATCTTTGTTATAGTTAGATGAAATATGGCATTTGAAGTCCAGTTAAAAACTTATAGCTACTACTTGAATCGACTTCTATTTTATTCATGCAATTTTTATATTTGAAATTAGTTACATTATTATTTAACCAATGTATTTAGAGTTGTTAATATCCTTGCAAACAAGGGATAGAATTAATAAATAAAATGCTGCATCTAATAATAAATCATTATCAAAGAAAAAGTATATATATAAAGGGGCCAATTATGAATCTTAAATTCGAATAAGTATATACAAAAGAGTTGTTTCCGAGCATTACTCCATTAAACATTGGATGCTTTTGAGGAATGAATTATTTTCAGTAATCATTATATCATTTGGGATATGTGATTTGTTAAATGATTCTAATACGATATTTAGAATGTACTTGATAATGATGATATTAGATGCTGTGTTTTGGTCATCTTTGTTTTCAGAAGTAATAGACAATTGTAAGAAATCTTCAAATATATTTGTTTGAGAATCTTGGTGATAAATATCCCAGTTTATGAATTCACTATCCACCAACTGATTGGCAAAATTTTCATTTGTGCATGCTTTTGATAATTGATCATTATCTAGAGGAATGATTAATTCTTGGCGATACAACGAACCTGAAGTATATAAGATTGAAAGTATTGACCTTGCTTCAATAAATGATCTATCTTCATAATATTTATAAAATGTTGGTTTAACTAACCAAAATTGTTGCCCCTTAACCATTGGTAGATATTTTGGAGTTGATATAATTTTTACATTTGTTTGCTTATAATTGATAACAGATGAGTCTACATTATCAATGTGATCGTTTTTGGTAGAATCAAATGGTAAATCTTGATAAATTGTTTCACATTCCCTAAGTTTAAAAGAACATTTTACAATTTTTAAGGGATTCATTGATTGAATGAAATTAATAGAACCTAACTCAAAAAATCTATCATTTTCAAGATTCTCTTCTGTAAAAAAGGGGACCGATGGTTCATCGTAAATCTTAATATTAAATTCTGAAGTATGCAATTTAATTGGTGTGTTTTTATTCAACTGTCTATATGGGAAAACGGCAAAACTATTCAAAGTACTTGATAACTCATTCATTTTATTGAAAAGAATTATTGGTTCTTCTACTTCTCCAATTCTTCTCTTTAATAATCTTGGGTTTAAAATTTCATTCATATCTATATCTTCATTAATGTTTAAAATATTTCCAAATGAAGAATCGAAAACCATTGGGTATGAGATAAGAGATATTTTTAAGAACACATCTCTTCTATTTTATTTGATTCTTTAACCAAACAGTCTTTGTAATCATCAAAAGATCTCTCTAAATGCGTGCAACTATCTATAAGACCAAAATCTTTGTCAATTCTTCTTAATTCTTCTTGGAAATCTGATATTTTTTGAGGGATTTTATATCCACATATGGAGTATAAGAATTTTTAATTTCTAACCAATTATGATCCAATATTTTAATTGAATAAAATATTTTTGTAATTCATCATTATAATATTAAATTTCATTTAAAGTTAAATGACATTGATGCTCAGATAACCAAATTGAACTTAAAATTTTAGTCTGCCAATTTTTTTTAATGATATCTGACTCTAACTGACCAATTTCTGATGAAGTTTTGAAAAAAGATGAAGTCTCAGATGTTTCATAAGCATTATAATTATTTGTATCACAATCTACATCAATTAAAATATTCCTAATTTGGAATAAATTTTAATCAGGAATTTGGAAAGAGCTTTCATCAGGGAGTTGATAAATGATATTTGATGTAGAAACTGAGTTTTTCTTGCAATATAGTCCGTGAATTACATCACCATAATGATAATTTATATTGTAAATATCCGAATCGTGAGATTCATCTCTAATCATGCTTGTAGCTTGATTATTGTATAGCCTTTAATTATTGTTCAGTAAATCCGAAGTTGTTAATATGAATTTTGTAGTAATTAGTTCTGAATTTGAATTTGCATTCAATAGGATAGGATCGAATGGGGTAGTAATATAAGATTGTAGATTATTTAAAAAGTTTGAAATGTTATAAGTTAGTAAATCTTTTGTATTTTGGACAATATTTAATTTTTTTGGGGTAATGATGAGAATTGATGACATAATTTTCTCTATATACAAGTTTTTCGATATCATAAATAGGAATTTTATTTGTATTATTTTTCGCAAATTTTTGTGATTTGTGGTTCTTAGAGGTGAAATGAATAATCTTTTTCAGATTGTATGTTTCCTTTTCCAAAGTGTGACATAATATAAAGTTGGGTAAATTGTTAATGGTGTGTTGTTATCTCTCTTAGCAACGTGAATTTCCATTGATCTACTAGAAATTGTACACTTGTAACTGCTTATATAGAACACTTTTTTAATGAGTTTCCCCCACCAACATCTTTTTATACAGCAAATACATTTCCTCACAAGGAATAGATTTCAAACTCAAGTAAGAAATGAGGCTCATACATAAGTACAAAATCATCAACTTAATCAACTGGCTCTTATAGATGAGCAAAACAGTGGGTGTAGATTAAACAGAACAAGACATAGATATCCTATAAAGATGAGCACATAACCCATACCTAGTTTTCCCCACAGAAATAGCATTCGCACTTTACAATACGTCATCTCAACCATCCTCATTACCTTTGTCCTATCTACCTCAGATCCCATGTACTGATCATTTAAGCATTTGCAATCGCCAATCTGGTTGATTATAGTAAGAGATTCTGATTACTATAAGTAATAAAAAGAGGGTGCCTACCTACATTCAAATAATGCTCCCCCTGTTCCACTTCTCCCCTTCTCCACTGTTTCTCTGCCATGCAAATCTTAGTTGCACATTCCCGATCGAGTTTTTCTCGGATTTTGACCAAGTAAGTACAGCAACGTGGTGTCAAGGTGTATTCAAACATACAACATACAATGGTCATCGTTGCATGAACGGTGTCATTGTTGAATATTTATGGTCTTTATACATAAAGTAGTAGAGGTATCGTTTAGGGAAAGAGATACCGTATAACACAAAACACCTGGACCAATAAAAATTACAATTGGAAATTTCATTCGCCGCCAATGTTGCAGGATAAAGGCTAATGCTGTGATAGGAAGTTATCAATCTTCGAAAGAAAAGAAACCTAGATCTTGAAAGCGGAGAGTAAGTATACATAGGTTGCAGTGGATTTCACGAATTTTACTAAACTAAATCGTAAAAAACACAAGCGTTTACTGATATTTTTTGCAAATACGCTTCACAATTTAATAAATCTCCCAGAAATATATTTTGTGTTTGAACGATTAAGAAAGTTAGGTTAAAACAGGTAACCAGTAGAATGCTATTGAAAACACAAGGTTTTATCAATAAAATGCTAAGGCCTTAGACTATTTTCTCTTGTATTAATTAATAGTTGATTCAGTATATCGTTCTAGTCGCTGTTATTTTTTTATCCGAATACAACATTGACTTTCTCATATTTTTGATTAGAAATGTACATTCCCTATACCTGAATAAATACTTGCAAGTGGTAAAAAAACAATCGATTTACATAAATTAATCCAGTTCTCTTAAAATTCAAGGTAAAAAAAGTCCGACTGTGACAATTCTTAATCTGTAGTGGGTTTCCAAGAGTGAATTATACAGTGGAACTCGGAAAATACTCCTTTTCATACCAGTAGGACTATAGCTATCCTTGAACTAACCTCAATGTTGATGCTTTTTTGAGTTCGGGGGCCGATTATCGCCATTCTTCATTATAAACCTTGCTCAGAATGATACTTACCGAATATGGTTATATTTGTCGCTCCGATTGACGTTTCAGAAAACTTGTTTCCCAAATAGGATATAATCGGAGTTTTTGGCCTTTGAAGGGGAAAGAGACGTGAATTTGGAACAATACATCCCAGTGTAGAAAAATTTGTGGCGGCAGCAGCAAAATTATTTTTCCTCTCCAGATACTAAAGTGGATGGCGAGGGAGGGTAATTATGATATAGATTCAGGGGTAGAGCAAAATATTCATTTAGGAATGATACTATATGTAAAAAAAAGGGGGTTAGAGATAATTATTTTACATAAAGAAAAATGATTTTCATACCTACACAGATTCTGATTCGACGGCGTAAGTCATCTCCTTCAGTATCCAGCTACATATATATATAGCACGGTTCAACTAGACGGTAGGTAAAGTAACTTTTAATACTCTAGCATTCTATATCTTGCTATATTTGTATGGCATTATGTAGCAAAACCATTAATGATTGGAAGAACTTTTTCTATAAATAAAAATTTAAATTATTAATCAACTTACGACTAGAATGCTAATTTTTTTTATTTTTTTTGTGAGCACAATGAAGTAGAAATTATATACCCCTCATTATCTGTGTTGAATACGCATTAGTAGCAAACCATTTCAAGAATAAGCCGAAATATTCTTCAGAGTATATTTGACTGCATGTTGGAGATTTTTGTAAAACGTTCTTTTAATGAACATGCACTTGTCTTTCAAAATCGGTAGGTTTCATTTTAATGATTCAAAGCAAATGTTCAAAGCATACGCATTTTCTCTTCACCCCCAATGAATATATTAGCAATTGATCTAAATGATTGAAATCCACCAATAATCTTAAATTGTCGTTACAAATTCGCAAATGTCTCAATATAATTGTATATACCACTACGTAACTTTGTAGACACTGTACAAATGGTTAACATTTCTTTTTTTTAACCTTTATATTGTCCTACTGTAAAGGTTTTATTCATTCTTCATTATCTGACATTCCCCTTTCGACTATACTTGATCAAAATGGGAATCTTAAACTCAGGTGCATTGTTTTTATAGCAATTGGATATAATTAATTTACTATTTTTAATAATTGTATACGTATCCACATCACGGATTTACCTAATATGACGTGTTCGAAGAGTTATTCCGTAATAAGCTTCAAGAAAAAGAAATAAAAAATAAAAATAAATTTTTTTGTTTGACCTACACAGAATTCTATCAAGAAGTACTATTTCATAGTTCACATGATTTTGTTTATTGAGTAATAATGAATTAGCTAGAATGTTTTTCTTAGACATTAGTTTAACACGTTTTTACTGTAGTCATCCATAAATGTGTATGCTATCACTTTCGTACGAGATATGAACAAGAAGAAGAAAAGCTTAAAAATATGGTTTAATTTGCCTTCAATCATGATCCTTGTGAATAATGTGGTTGAAGACTCAGAAAATTAAACAGTCATGACTACTCAACGGTTATCAGCATGTCAGCGTTTTGAATATATGTACATTACTGGTAATAAATTATCTTATTACAGATAAAAATGATAAAAACTAGGTGAGTTATTAAATGCTACTAGAAACCTACGAAAGCTACCACCATTACAGTACAGAATAACGTACGAATCCGTGGTAAACTAGACAAATAACCATGAGACACGGTCTTCAAATTAAATAATACAAACCTTCTTTTAATCTCTGATTCTTAGCTTTTTATCCATTTTTAAGGAAATATTTTCCTTTTCATTCTGAAACTGCAAACTTTATATATATCTTAATGAGATGACTTGCAGAAAGAGGTAAAATTCGTCGATGCCTGCTTGAATCGAATCAAGTAATACCGTTAAAATTTCTTTATTATTCCAAAGGAATTGGGGTGAGTGTAAGAAACACCAGGAGGCATTGAAGGAATTTGAATACTGTTTAAGGACTCTCCGGCGTAGCCCTGGTGGTTATTAAAAAAATGATATTCGGTTTTAATCTCGGCCGAAGAAGAAATTATAGTAAATATTTTAGTAGTAACTTCCGCTAAGAAATCTGGTAGGATGCATATTTGTACAGAAACGTAATATGGGTAAAGTAATCATTCATCCACCACCTTTGTAAGAAATTTTGCATTTGAATTAGAATAAGGCTATGTATGTATGGCTAGGTAACATACCTTTCATATTTTTGCTGTATACGGTGAGGGATGACGCCAAACTCAATAGTCACTGCCTTCATTAATACTTCTTTAGGAATAGTGATATCCAACATGCATCATAACTAATCAAGATGTACTGATAACTCTAGTAAATAAGCCAACAGCCCTGGCGAAAATCTCGAATTAGATAAAAAAAGAGAAAAGAAAAAGCAAAACATTGAAGTTTGATTGAATTTTTGGAAGCTACCTATTTTTTTTAAAGTTCATGAATGTAAATATTTGGAGATGGATTGAGTATATAATAGCATTAAAATATTCTAAAAAACCAGAATTCTCACAATGTCTAGAATGTAACAACAACAGCAACGACTCTTCCGATACAAGGCAAGCCAGCAGTCTACAGATAGTACGGGAATTATCAAACATCCAACTATTAGTACAATGAAAAAAGAATCCTTTATCACACTACCTTACCTATTATCAACCGTAGCATGTTTTGAGAATAATGACGCTTTCCAGGATAAAGTATTAAGATTAGATATAAATAAATTTTACGGGGATTCTAAATTCAATTTAGGCTCCGAAATTGATGAAGATATTTCCACACCTTCTGCCAGATTAGTTAAGAGAGAGGATGGTCATGAAATCATTGAAATACAAAACCAACAAGCTTTTTATTCGGTAGATTTAATGCTTGGAACACCACCTCAAAAAGTTACTGTGCTTGTCGATACCGGTTCTTCCGATTTGTGGGTTACTGGAAACAACAATCCATATTGTATCGATGGAACCAGTTCCAAAGCTGTGTCTTCTAATATAGAAGATGATAGTCAAACTAAAAATCCTATTTCAAAAGTTGTAGGAACTACTATTAATAAGATTAGAAAATATTTTTCTCATAATCTACCAGACTTATCTTTCCTAGAAGATTCGGGAAGTGGGAAATATAATTCTTCTCAACTTAAAGATGTTACACCTCAAGACGCGCATATCGATTGTTCAACTTACGGTACTTTTGATCCATCTAAATCATCAACTTTTGTTTCAAACGATACAAATTTTATGATTAGATATGGTGACCGTACATTTGCATCTGGTACTTGGGGCCGTGACTCAATTGAGTTTTCCGATCATTTGAATTTGACTGACTTTTCCTTTGGTGTGGCTGATCTTACAAATTCAACAATAAGCGTTTTAGGTATGGGTTTACCAAGATTGGAAGTTACATATTCGGGCTTGTCGTTGGATAGATCACCATATACTTACGCAAATTTCCCAATGGCTTTAAAACAATCTGGTTTAATTGATCGTATGGTGTATTCTTTGTATTTAAATAAAGCTGGTGCAAGTACTGGTTCTGTTCTATTCGGGGCTGTTGATCATTCCAAATACCATGGTTCGTTGAATACTATTCCTTTAATTAGTTTATCTGGATCTGGTATTCCAATTGCATTTAATGTGGCTTTACAAGGTCTTGGCATGTCAAGTGATTCTCAGGGAACTCAAACATTTTTGTCCACACCTCTTCCTGCTTTATTAGATTCAGGTACTACTATGACTTATTTACCAGATGCGTTGGTTGCTACGGTAGCAAGTACGTTGGGTGCATCATTTGATGAAGCTCAAGGATTGTATCTTTTAGACTGTCCATCAGGTTCTGATGATAGGGAATTCAATTTTGATTTTGGAGGATTTCAAATTTCAGTACCTTTATCAAATTTTATTTTAGAAGCTCTACCTGATGTTTGTGTACTTACACTCTTTGAAAGTCATGCTGAACGTGCCATACTTGGTGATTCTTTTTTAACAGAAGCTTATGTTGTTTATGATTTAGAAAATCTTGAAATTTCAATGGCACAAGCAAGGTATGATGATGATAATGACAGCGATATTGAAAAATACAATGCCGATAACAAGGTCTTACTTGAAGTGGTAACCTCCAATATTCCAAGTGCTAATCAAGCTCCAGGGTATTCCTCCACATTAATCAATAGATCCACCATTCAGCCAAGTGGAAATATGTATGCCGTATCTAACGCTACAGCAACAGGAGGGCCTAGTGCTGGAAATGCTACCCAATCATCGACTTACTCCAATGTTGCAACGACAAATGATGTGAGTAGCACATCTTCTATCCAGTCACAAGCCACGGCCACTACAGGGTCAACAAGTTCAACCAGCCGCAGTCGTGGGTTGGCTAATAATCTTGTCCCAAATTGCTATACCATAGCAACTGCTTTCAATCTATTATTATTACTTTTATAAGCAAAGTATTTTACTATGTTTTTATATCATATTCAATTATAGTATACTAAATACCCCTACATAAATATATGCATTCTTGTACGAAAATGAAATACATATTTATTAATTTCTTTGCTTAAAGGTGTTCATAATTATTTCTCAAAAATAATTAAGAGCAGTTAATAAAACTTAGAAAAACTTAAAATATAAATGTCCTCCTACAGCTGTTCTACACTGGAGAAAAGTTATTGTACGTCTTAAATTTGTAAAACGGTTAAAAACACGATATGTTGCGTTTCCTTTAAAAATTAAGATAGTTGAAGGATATTACTTCCAATGGAGTAAAAAAAGTGCTGACTTCAGCTTATATTGCTCTTCTAAAATTTTCAGTTTTACTGTAATGAAAATTAAGACAGTACTGCTCTAAGTGCTCCAACTACAATTCTTTAATATGTTAGCCTATTTCAATAAATCTTATATTGTCCATTATTTAATTGTTCAAAATTAGTAATTTAATAATTTAACAATATTTTTGTAAATCTTCTGCTTGATATTCTATTCTGTCTCAATTTTTATGGTGCAAAAAGATGTACACTATGTGAGTATTATTGAATACATCGTAATTTGCTAAATATTAAGGTGATATCATATACTATTTAATAGTAAGATTATTCTCTTTTAGCTGTAGCAATGTTCATTAGGTATTGAGAAATAATTTATAAAAGAAAATTTTTTCAAGATTGGAACATTTCATGCAAATTGAAAATTAAAGCATTATTTTAAATAATTAATATTTTTATATAGCAAAATTATACGTGTCTATTCTTAATAAAATTACTAATATAAAAATTAGCACAATTCTCAAAGAAAGCTTAAGTAAAAAAAATCCATAAAAGTATATCATTAGAATAGTTTATTCACACTTAATATCCCACCATGCTGTGAAAATCTGATGAACAACTTTTTATTTAATTGCTAACTATGTTATAGTCAATTCAGGTACTGTTAGCACACTTTCATTCATTAGATTGATAAGCTAATGTATTCTCAAACATAAGTATTTTTTGGATCGAACCATTATTTTCAGTTAGTAAAGTCAGGAGCGTCTTTCCTTGTCAATTGATTCTACACAATTTAGAGTAAATGTAATTCAATATCTTTGAGCCTGCCTTTTCATTTCAATTGAGTAAACAAACTTATAATACTTGTATATTAATGGTCCTCAGTAGTTCAATAGTTATTATTTCAGTTTCTAATAATACATCCTTCATCTTATTAGTATCAACACTTTGTTTCTAAAAATAAGTCACTGCTTCCTAATTCGAAAGAAACTCAGCATTAAGCCTTTCCTGTTTAGATCACATTCTTGGTTTATACGGGAATGTCTGTGGAGCAAATGACGGATTTAGAAATCTGACATTTAATACTACTAAGAAATAATCTCGCGCTGGTTACTGATTTAAAATCTGACTCTATGTAAAAAAATGCAATGGATGGTTATTAAGGCGGCTAGTGTTTACTACCTTTAAAAGAGCAAGCAATAAATTAAAACAATTAAGCATTTCGCCATATATAAAGAGCTGTATGCTTCTATTATCATAATGCCATGTTTAAGGTGGAAGAAATAATCAAGAAAACATACTCTTCTTTCTGTCATTTACATTAGAGCAATCTAGCCTAAAGTTACCAAAAAACAAAAATTATATAAAATGCAATACAAACAAACATTATCTGTTGCTGCACTAGCTTCAACTGCCTTAGCTGCTTACAAACCAAACGAACCATGGTCTACTTTAACGCCAACTGCAACTTATTCGAATGCATTAACTGATTATACTGGTTCTTTTGGTATTGCAGTTGTTCCATTAGCAACAACTGCATCCTCTTCAGATGCCAAGGCTAAGAGAGATGCTGTTTCCCAAATTGGAGATGGCCAAATCCAAGCTGCTACTACTACCGCTTCCACCATTGCTCCAAAGAAAAGCACAGCTGCTGCTGTCTCTCAAATTGGTGATGGCCAAATCCAAGCCACTACCAAGACTGAAGCTCCAAAGAAAAGCACAGCCGCTGCTGTCTCTCAAATTGGTGATGGCCAAATTCAAGCCACTACTAACACCGTTTTAACAAAAGAAAGTGCTGCTGCAGTTTCCCAAATTGGCGATGGTCAAATTCAAGCTACTACTAAAGCTCAAGCTCCAAAAAGCACAGCTGCTGCCGTGTCTCAAATAGGCGATGGACAAATTCAAGCTACCACAAGAAAAACTACTACCTTAGACGGCAAAACCTTCACACCTTCTGTTACTGAAGATGGCTCTAAAACTGCCTCTACTTCTTCAGCTCAAAGCTCTCCAGCTGATGAAGATTCCTTCTTCCAAGCTGAAGCTTGTAAGAACAATGGTACATTATCTATGACTTTAAAAAATGGTATTTTAACTGATATTAAAGGCAGAGTTGGTTCTATTGTAGCTAACAGACAATTCCAATTTGATGGTCCACCACCACAAGCTGGTGCTATTTATGCTGCCGGTTGGTCTATTACCCCAGAAGGTAACTTAGCTATTGGTTCTAATGATGTCTTCTACCAATGTTTATCTGGTAATTTCTACAATTTATATGATGAAAGTCAAGGCAAACAATGTCAAAAAGTTTATTTACAAGCTATTGAATTAGTGAACTGTTAAATTTGATCCTATTAGCTTTTTGCATTTTCTCCTAATTTTAATTTTTGTTTTCCCTGCTGCATTCAAATTTTAATTCATGTCTTTTATGATCTTATTCACTTTTTCCTTATTTCAATAAACATTTATATTCTATATCATTTGGATAATGTAGTAACATTATTTGCCTTTAATTTATATACTTTGTAACATAATTCTAACCAATAGATTCTCATATTTACAGATCCTATTTTGCCATTTCAAATTATTGTGTGTATTTTTTACAAAACTTTTCAATAACTCCACTTCGTATATTAACGTAGTTATAATATTGAACTCAGAGAAAACCTTAATTTGAGTTTCATAGAGCCACAATTCTTAACAAATTTTACTCAAGTTACATGTTCATGATTATAATAGACCAGTTAGATTGGAATTGTAAACATAATTATTCTTTTCTTTAATCTTACGTAATCCATTTTCTACTTAATCCAGTGATTTTGCCTCACAAACTTTTTTTGATTTCACATACACAACTCGGCTTTATTTAGAGATTCCATAATTAGTTTCTGCCAATAATATTATCAATTTATTGTATATGTATAAAAAAAAGTTATCAATAAGCAATTACATAAGGATATTATTTTTTTGTCATTAGACTTTACAGCTTCATCACAGGTTGGATAATCCAAATATCCTTCTTCTGACATAGTATAGAAAGTATCTCTATTATACTTGTTCGATGGTAATCCCTTTTCCAATCTATCGACTATGTCTGGATTAGAAATCCATATTCTACCATAGGCCAACAAAGTTCTATCGTCCTTTAGAAATTCTTTGGCAACTTCTGGATGATAAGCAAGATTACCAGCTCTTATAATGACTCCTTTCCAAATGGAGTATATAAATTCGTTGGTACCTTCAGTATATTCACCTTCACCTTCAGGTAATACTGGACTAGTAACACGAGGCTCTACCAAGTCAATAAATGCAAGACGGTTTCCAGCTTGGGCTCTTTTTTCTAATTCTCCTACTACATAAGCATATTGAGCCACAGTCAATGGATTAGAGCCACCAGATATATCATTGAAAACACCATAGGGGGAAAGTCTGATACTAAGTTTGTCAGCCCCAAAAGCTTCAATCAATGCGTCAACGACTTCTAAAGTAAATCTTGCTCTATTTTCAATAGAACCACCATATTCATCAGTTCTTTTATTAGAATTAATGTCTAAAAATTGATTTAACAAATAACCATTGGCAGAATGAATTTCAACACCATCAGCACCTGCAGCAATACAATTTTTAGCTGCTGCTACATAATCCTTGATGTATTGTTTCATATCATCCTTGGTTAAACCATGAATCTTGACTTTATTTTCCTTGGCAATTTCCCCATGGATATCGTTCCCATAAACATCATCAGTGGCACCATCGTATCTTAACCCATCTCTAGCCATTAACTTGGCATCAGCAGCCCAACCTAAAGCCCATAATTGTGGCCAAATAAAAGATTTGTTCTTATGAACAGCAGCAAAAACTTTTTCCCATTCCGCAATCTGTTCTTTGGACCATATAACTGGAACATTGTCATCACCACCAGCTTGTCTGGAGATAAAAGCAGCTTCAGTGATCAATAATATTCCTTCTCTCCTAGAACGTTGATCATAATACTTAGCAGTCCATTCCTTATGAGAAACATAATCAGGATGTTGAGCCCTTCTTCTAGTTAGGGGTGGAAAGACAGCTCTATGTTTCAATTCATTGTTACCTACTTTGATTGGTTTGAACAAGTTTGCGTCGCCTAAGGCAACAGGTTTAAATTCTTCGACAAAAGGCATTGTAGATGTAGGGTTTAAGAACAAGAATAGCAATACCCCTGCGTTATATAGACATCTGTCAAGTAGAATGATTAATAAGCATATACAGGTGTTGTTGTATTTAGTTTAACCAAACCTTATTGCATATGTATATACATACATATGTATATACACACATATCTATATATATATATAGATATAGATATGCCTTTAGGATCCGAGATCCGAGATCCGCTTCCGCCTCCCTTACACTTGAGGCGGACCCTAGATCGACCGCGATCGCCCCCAGATCCGGGCTCGAACGCCTCTTCACTAGCCGCCCCTTTTATATTCCGTCCAACGTCACATCCGACAAGCTTCTCCGATGTATCCCGCTACGAACACCCTTGGGGTTCTAGGTTCCTGAAAACCGCTGTACTCAGCAGCAGCACGTGCCGGCGGAAGACCTGATCTGGAAATGCCGAACGGGCTATAAGCCGAACAAGTCAGCCGTGCCGAAGCCGAGACCAGCTGTCCGGAATGTCCGGATGGTTTCTCCAGATACGGTCTGCTCGGACTGTACAGAGTGTCCGAGATGATTATGAAGGGGTTTTTTCCGAGCTGATTATAAAGTGTTCAAGGAGTGTCCGGCAATTCCATGGAGTCTCGGACTGCCACCCCCTTCTTCATTCGGATACTGTCGGATGCCGTTTCGGGTCCAATTATATAACTACCACTTCAGGCCGACTTTTTTCACTTACCATTTTAGGACGGATTTTTCAGTCACAGCATGCCTACTCCCCTAGTTTCTTTTTTCTTTATTTCTTGATTTCTTTATTTTTTTTTTTCATATTTTAATGTTTTCATATTGTATTTCATTATTTATTTATGTTAGCCAGCTCATCATACTTTTGTTTTTGACTATCTTAATAGCTGGCCTGAGTATCGTTGTAGGTCGAACCAACTACCGCATACGTTTGTTTGTTTACTCCTGCAAGGGGAGCCTGTGGACACCTCCCTATCCGATGCCCGTAATCATCGCCTGCTTTGAAGTAACTGCAGTCCACAACTGGAAGGCTCAGTTATCTTACTTAACGCATGGCCTGTGTATAATACTTGTTTACCTGTTATGTTAATTATGTATATTCGTCGAATATTTAGTTGTGTGTTATATGCTATTTTGTTTTGCTCTGTATTTGTTTTGTATTGTTTTAGTATAGTTTTCTATGTTTTATTTGGGCAGTTTTGTATATTTTACTTGGATAGTTTTGTATATGTTTGTGTACCCTTGTCTCCTCTCAGACAACTCCGTGCCACTCCGTTGTCCTATCTTGTAGGGAGCTTGTTGTTTCGTTATTGTTTATTTATTTTTTGTTTATTTATCTTTTACCACTTACACTCTCCTTCAAGTCAACTCCTTCAAATGTACTCCCTCAAAATGGATTAACTCCTTCATATTGTTTCTCTCACTATTCCTTCATAGTACTCGTTCTATCGCACTCCCTCATTTCAATTGGAAATTTTCTTTCCAGGTATATAAACTTAATCGATTTAGTATCCTTGTTTTTTTTATTTAAAAAGATTAATAATCTCACCTCTTTTTTCTTTTCTGCCAATTTTTTTTATTTTGCTTCAAATTTTGTTTATATTCTCTTAATTATTTTTTTGATAATCTTTTTCTTCCAGTCTGATTACTGATCATATCAAACAAATATATTCAATCAATCAAATAAGAATAACTAATCGTTGTAATTTTTTTAAAAAAATCTACCATCAGCCAACAGAATTCTTTTGAAACTTTAAATATATTTTTTTACAAAGAGGAACTATCATTTTTTTCTTTTATTTATTTTTGGAAATAATAATAATAATAATTAATACCACAACAACTTTATTTTCGTTTTTCTACACTACTTCTCTCTTCACAACCCCCATATAAAATTCCCTTTGCATTATGAAATTCGATACCTCCGTTTTATTAGGTTTAGCCTCCTTATTAGCTGGGATCTCCCAAGCCGCCGATGATGAATCTCAAGGTTCTAACAGATTGGAATTCTCCAACATCGGTTACACTGGTTACTACGAAGATGTTCAAGAATTGAAACATATCTGGCAAGAAAAGAAATGTTTGTGTAAAAGATCCAGAGAAGCTTGGTTCCATGGTACTAACGCTCCTTTATCTGAATACTTGAGTATTCAAGTCCGTGGTCCTGTCGCTTTGAAACAATTCGGATATTACCATGCTGATTACTTTGCCATTGGTGATCCTTACTCTAACTCTACTAGTTGGACTCGTGGTGGTTACTATAACTCTGTTTCAGGTCTTGCTGAAAACGTCACTTTCTTAAATAATTATGGTGCTCAATCTCCATGTTTGGGTGGTGCTTTAGCTTACACTGAAGATGATGGTATGGCTAACTCTGAAATCGCTCACACTTTGAAAGGTGACAACTTGATACCATCTGGTAGAGAATATTCCATCTACTCCAACAAATTGTGTCCTCACTCGGGTGTCAAGAATGGTTGCGGTGTTTATAGACATGGTATCCCAGCCTACTACGGTTTCTACGGTAAGACTAAGATGTTCTTATTTGAATTTGAAATGCCACACGATTCAAGACCAAACATGACTGCTATCCCATACTACGATTTACCAGCTATCAGTTTATTAAACGATCGTATCCCAAGAACTTCTTTGAACCCAACTAACGAATTATGTAATTGTGTTACTGGTGGTTGTGGTGTCTACAACGTCTTTGAAGCTAAGAACGGTACCGAAAACAATCACTTATACAGTACATTATTCACAAACCAAGTTGGTGGTCAATTAGCTACTGGTTTCGTTTCTGATGGTTGGATTGAAAGAACTGATGGTGTCATGAGAGGTGGTGTTATCATGGACTCCGCTGGTAACATTGTTACTTTCATGAACAACAACACTATTTTCGATGCTTCTATAAGTGCTTCTGATGTTGAGTCCTTCTTATCTCAAATCCCACAAGATCAAAGTATCTCTACTCAAATAGCCGCTGCTGTTCCAGTTTCTTCCACGAAGACTAAGAAGAAATAGATATCTTAATTCGATTGGACTAATTTAAAAATAAAATCAAAAACAATTGATATCGATTACATTCTTCATTTTCTGTATTAGCTCTTCTCTTTTAACAAAAATATTTTAATCTACCAAAAAAAAAAAAATGAACCAACTCCAATTGTGAAACATTTAAAAAATCCCTCAAAAAAAAACATCATTATTAGTATTAATTCACTTTTTAATAACATAATAATTACATGTATTTGTAAATATATGTGGTCTTTATTTAAAAGAATACCTAACCAAAATATAAGCGTTTAATTTTTCTTTCATATCCTTTCCCTTTTTTCATTCTTTATTTTTTTATTTATATATTTTATGTCTATTTTTTTTCTCTCCCAATAACTACTCGATATATAGATTAATGTGTTGTTACTAACTACTAACTATAATGATTTTTTTTTCGAAACGAAAATAGTTACATAAAACATATTTAGAAAAACTATTTTTAATTTATAATTTATAATACTTATTAATCCTTATATAATTGAAATGTAATTTTGTTCTGCAAATATTTACATAAAAATAACCTGAATATAGTAAATTTGAATATCAAAAAAAAATTCTTTTGTTTTCATTTATATGAGTATGAGTATTTTTTGAGTTTATGATTTTTTTATCTTTAGCCAATTTACTCAAATAAATGAAAATTGTAAGAATACTACCAAAATATAATAAAAACAAAACAAAAAAATATAAATAATTGACAATATATAATGCCATTGTTGAAAATGAATGTTAATAAATATAATAGGTCTTTATGCGTAAACAAGTAATAATTACTAGTTTAGGAATAATATAAGAGTATAATGTACAAATAATAATACTAATAAAATCCCAATTAGGTAATTCATGTGTCATAAGATTAACTATTGAAGTAAATGATGTGTCATAATATTATATATCTAATTATAAGTTTGTATTTCTTATATTTATTTTTATATATTATTCCTACTTAGAAGGGTAGGAGGTTTCTATAATATAACTTTACTAGTAACAACAGAATTATTCTCTAAATAATGTCGGACTCTAATATTAATACAACTTATACTTCCGATAAGCCATATTATTTCAAATGGAAAATAGAAAGAGATAAACGCGTCAAAATATTAATAGGAATTTGTATCTGACTGTAAGACATTAGAATCTTTTGTATTATTATTGTTGTCAGTCATAATTTAAGAACTAATTATTTTTTAGTAAGTATTTAAAAATATAAAGACCTCCTACCTTTTTGAGTAGGAATGAAAATCATGTAAAATAAATAATATACAAAAATTTGGTGTCAAATAAAAGGTTGGCAATTTATACAATTGTTTTTGGATAAGAGAAGTTAATTCATATATAGGTGAAAATTTTTCATCTAATTAACCCCAAAAGTGTTGTATGTCTCTCATGCTTAGTATATCCCGTAGTAGTTACATTACGTACTCCATTTGACGACAACGAATTATCCAATTGGGCTTTTTATTAGCAACGTATAATCACGTTATACTCTTTTATCCTGGAATACTGTATCCACTGCTTTATGTATAGAGACCATAAATATTTATCAATAAATTTATTTTCAGCACTTGTAATTAGAGCTCAAAACAATTAAGTTGATATATTAATAACTTGATAAATGAATAGTATAATAACTCTTATAAATGATTTAAGCGCTGGATATCTATGGTATTTATATATAATGTATTAAAAAAAATAGAAGAATATAACCTATGAAATAATAATTATGAAAAGTTCAATTCAGAACTTCTCAGGTGCCATAGGCAAAGAATCTACTCTTATATTATCCATTTCTTTTTTATTGTTATTTAAGACTGTTTAATTTTTTTTTTTTAACTATAATACAATATTATTCCCAATATTAAGACGATATGTAACAGTAATATTGCGACTTTTGTTGTTGAATTCTGAGCAAATAGGAATGAAATTAATTTTCTATTATTGGGGCAAGTTATTTTTTGTTTAATCAAGCTCGATAGTTTTTTTATACGAAATTTTTCTTTTTACTTTATATCATATAAATATTTGAATAACAGTCGCATACTGTACATTTTTAACGTATAAGACCTGGAATGGATTAGAAATAGTCTTTGTAGTGTTTCTCCTCTTAGAAGTGTTTTATTTTTGGCTATATATATTTAGTATCTCTTTTGGTGGAATAACCATAAAGTTTTTCGAAAAGAAGCTCAATGTTTCATTTCTAGCCACTTTTATCAATAAAATTCTCTTGGAATAAAATTTTCTTCCACTCTTCATTTTATTGGAGAGCTATTAATTTTCTTGATTTCTAATACATGAGTATCGAATTTAGCTGATATTTCAATTTTAGTAAATTCCTTTTTACAATTTAGAGTATGATGATCAAATAATTTGAACAAATTGATTCGGTTAATAAAAATTTCTTAGGGACATGCTAGTGAGATATCCTTAATGAAAGCCCAAAAAAAAAACATTAATGAAGGAAGGAACTACCTTTAAGAATAATTTCATTTTTTTGATACAATTAAATAATGCTCACCAAAAGATCACTTTTAGAAATATAAATTGCAATATATGATATTTTCACCAAGTATTTATATATTCTCGTAGGGCTTGTATTTTGCTATATTACTCTACATGTTTGAGACAAGTCAATTCTTGAGTGTATAATATAATAAAAAAAAGTAGTTTAACGTGGGAAACCAAAGTCAAAATAATATCGTGATCCCTAATAACATGATTTACTTTGGTAAATGTAAATCCCTTTGTCAAACGATCCACGGAGTCTTGGTTAAAAAAGATAATCAATCAACATATATATATTTATTAGGGTGAAGAGTGAAGAGTTAAGTAGTTTAAATCTATAATTTTAGTTTATATTTATCAAGTAAGGAGTGAATATATGTTTGTGTTTTTTTGAAGTTGAATGTATAAGTATAAAATTAAGGTGAATAATCATGCATAGATGTATAAATCAGGTATATATAATTGCAACCACGAGTGCCAAAGCAAGGCGCTGTGCAAGGTGTTAAGCGAAGTAAGGTACTTGTTGAATTTCTACTTCTATTGAGATGAGGAGAAATTGACAAATACATTTACGAGAAGTACACCACTGGAAGTACATTTACGTGAAACACATGACTGGACTTAGTACTTCTCATGGTGTAGAGTTCTACTTGGCTTCGCTTCGTAGAGCAGATCCAATAAGTTGACCCATCTTTATCCTTTCATTCAATTGAATATTAAATTTAAAATCCTTTGGAGCTTGGAAACAAATGACCACGGTGGATCCAAATTTAAACCCACCCATTTCTTCACCTTTTGTTAAAGGTACACCATCCTGATTATTTGTTGGAGGCATACGATCTTGATCTTCTGCTAAAAGAACACCAGCATCTTGGGAAATAGTATAATCCAATTCGTAACAAAAAGATTTTTCATTTAAACTTTTTTTATTTATATGAGAATATTTTTTTTGATTTGTTTTCAAATCTTTATCGAAATTTAAATTGATGGACCCTACGTTTGTTGCACCCACCAGAGTCATGGAGAAAAACCCATATTTCCATGAACCCAATAATGGTACTCTTTCATTTAAAATGAATAAATTTTTCAAATTTTTTTGGAAAAATGGTGATACAGAGAATAATCTCCCTGGGAAATGTCTTCTTAATTTAACAGTCCAATTTACTGGAGAGTGGAAATGATGGTAATCACCTGGAGAAAGATATATGACGGTGAAATACAAGTCTGAATGACTATTCAATAAATCATATTCATTATCATGATTATGAACTCCCAAGAATGATTTTATGGTATAAGTTAAACCTTTTACTTGCTCAATTTCACCATTAGGATCATGTACAATACCGAATTTTAAAACGGTACCATCTACGGGGGAAACAATGGAATTTGGAGTATTATCGATAGGTCTTAATTTCAAATTAATATTTCTATAAAAAAATTGACCAAGATTTAAGTAATTGGATAAATTTTTATCTTTAATTTCGTCAAAGTTGACATTATAAAGCCAAATATAAAAACGATAACCATAAGGTCTGAACCAAGTTGGTAAAGTCAATTGATTGAAATTGCCCCAAAATCTGGAAAGAGCATTGAGAGGAAGAGTCTTGTACCAAAAGATGAACCAATTATTTTTGGTAATGTGGATATCTGGAGGCGAATTGCTATTGCTATCATTTGCGTTTGCGTTTGCATGTGCATTTGCAGTTGCAGTTGCATTTGCCTTTGCAGTTGTTTTTGTTTGTTTCGGCCTCGCCTTCAAATTTGCCTTTGCCTTTTCTTCATTAGATACAATTTGATTTATTATAGTGGGAGGCAATCGAGTATTTTTTTTATAAAACCGTCTTGCCAAATAAAATACAAAGAGACATAAAAGAGTCAATTGGAAATTGGAGAGGTAAGATGGAGCCTTGAGCCAGTACATCAAATGGCTAGTCGCCACACGATAATTTTTTAATCTTGATGATGGTTTGCCATGAGTATAGGCGTTGGCACTTGCTACCAGTAGAGATTGGTTTGTTAAAAGGGTGTTGACCTCACATAACTCGTCTGGGAGGTCACGAGCCTCATCAATCAGTCTATCCATAATTGCAAATTGCAACTGCTTTTTGCTTTTGCTTTTGCTTTTGCTTTTGCTTTTGCTTTTGCTATTACTATTGAAAAATAGTGAAATTTGATCTACAATGCAATTTGATCTATAATGCAAGTGCAACTTGACTTGAAGATGGTCACGAGATATGAATAGGCGACGCGGGAGCGGGCGTAGATCGGGAAGCAATTTTCTTCTTTTTTTAATGCATATAATATTTTCATGCCGACTAAGCAAGTGTTTGCTTGTTTTATATATATGGCTTGTGTGTGTGGCGATCGAAACTACGGGCTAGTGCCGTGGCGGCGGCTGTGAGAACCGAGTGCCGAGAATTGAGCGCCGTACGCGCGGCCATCCACGTGACTGCCGCGAGCCACGTGCTTCGCACGTGGCGAGCATGTGAAGGACGCGAAACCGCAGGTCATGTGACAGGTCCACGACGCGAAAACACAAGGCGTGAAAACGCGAAATGAGAAACTCGGCTTGCATTAGTCGGTCCGCGGCTGGGCACGTGGGTTAACCCCTCTGCGCTGGACAAAACCGGAACGCGTGAGCATCGCTTTTAACGGCGCAAGTAGCTGGGCGGCTGTAGCGGTATCGCCGTGCGCGAGTGCTGCGTCCAGAGTCGCCAGTAGCGCTGGCTGCGGCTGCATTGGTTCCGCGGGTGTGGATGGTGGAATGCCCGAAAGAGTACCCAGAATAGCCGCCATCTCGGCATATTCGGCCTCGTAGAACCGGAGATCGGCCTCGATTCGGCGAATGTATTCCTTCTTGCGGCGACGGAACCGAGACGCCGCCACACGGTTCCTTTCGAGAAATTCGCGGCGCTTGTCACGTGCAGGGTCTGGCGAGGCGTCCGTGTCGGCGGCTGCCGATGTGACTATGGCGGTGCCTGTGGCGAGGTCTTTTGACGCCATGACGTCCTTCAGAGAGGAGGCAGCATCACGTGGACTATCTGTGGTGGCCTTTGTAGTTGTTCTCTTGCGGCGTTTCGTAGCAGGCTCTATAGGAGCAGTATTGGCAGCAGAAGCAGAGGCAGCAGCCGTGGGACTTGTGGCGGAGACACTCGAGAGTGTGGCGGGGGGTATTGCTTGGGATGCGGGGTCTTTTGCAAGTGTAGGCACAGGCACAGACACAGACACAGGCGCAGGGGCCATTGCAGGGGTGGCAATGGCGGAGGTGGTAGCGCCGCCCGCAGTTCCCGCGTTGAGCAGGCCGGAGATTCCCGGAGTTAAGAGACTACCGCCGGGCGTTAACAGGCTGCCTGCTGCTCCTTGGTCCATGTATGACGGCGAGAGTAAGAGCGGCGGTAAGCGCTTAGAGCCGCCCGGTGTAAGTAATGGCGGGCTGGCCACGGTAGGGACTCCAGAAAGTCCCATTCCAGCCAGATTCATGCCGGCAAGGGCTGTGCCGAGATTGCCGTTGGGGTTAGGGTTGGCCATGCCAGGCGTGGGATTGCCGCCTGCAGATCCTGGTCCTGATCTGTTTTGCAAATGCATAAACAAGGAGGATCGACGAACGGCATCGTTGCCGTTTGCAGCAATGTTTGGATTTGCGGTTGTGTTTGTGTTTGTGTTTGCGTTTGTGGTTGAATTTGGATTTACATTTACATTTACATTTGGATTTGCACTGGCGGCTGCAGCATTAGCACCATTTCGAGTCTTGCTGGTGGCAAAACTGGCCTCGAATGGGTTCAATTCCAAATCAAACGCATTACGGGCGTTCGAAACACCATGGCTGCTGCCCAAAGGGCCTGCTCGATTACCACTCAATCCACTACCTAATCCACCTCCCAAGGCATTAGGTGTGAGTAAACTATCCATCCCGTTGGGTGTGGGCACTATATTTAAACTCATTGTGTTTGTCGTTGCATTAGCACTTGTATTGGTATTCATATTGATATTCATGTTTGTAGTGCGATCACCACGCCCGCTTAATCCTGTAGTTCGACCTCCCACTCCAACACTGTTATTGCGTCCATCGTTCATCTTTGAAACACTTAGTACACTGGTACACGCTAGTAGTGGTACAATCTGCTTGACTCGCTGTACTGACGAGCCTTTATTTCGTCTTATCTTGTTGTCATATCAATCGCTCTCTCTACCCTCTGTCTCTCTAACTCAATACGTTTTATTCGCTTTTTTCTTTGTTCACTCGCTCAATGGGAAATAAAACAAACAAACAAAATTGAAAAATCAAAAAAAGAATTAAAAAAAACAAACTGAAAATATGTCGTATATAGAAAAAGGGAAAAAAAACCACCAGTCTTATGCTTGGCAAACCATATATACACACACACGCACACACACACACATACATACATATATATATATAAACGCACAACACACACGCCGTATGCGTTGCAATCAATTTCTTTTTAAAGTACGTTGCTTCTCGGCATTCTCCACAACTTTCTCATCCACAAATAACCCTTTCCGACGACGTACCAGGTTCATATGCTTTCTCCCCGGATTCTCTCGATCAGCCACGTCCCCTAATTCCTCCAATTCTTCTTCGGTGGTAGGGACCCAAAATGGATCAATGTCAATAATTTCAAACCCAGCAAAGATCAATTGTGGTTGTGCCGCACCAGATGTCTTTTTACGAATATCTTCACTAAACCCAAACGCTTCCACCACTGGAATATGTGATTCGATTTGGAAAAATGGGGTACCTTCTTTCATCTCTTCAGATATAATAATACCTTTTCTTTGTTGAATCACTGCATACACTTTACCCAACACTTCAATAGAACTTTGAATATCACAGGAATATATGGCCCACATCATTCTTGGCGACCATTGTAAGAAGCTTTCATGGATCACATCTCTTGTACTGGTGATTAGCCGTCCAGATATATCGATCACTGCTGTTACAGCAGCAGCTTCTTCATCTTCTTCTTCCATCACTTTGATATATTCTACACAAACACACATTCCTTGAACAACTTCTTTCGCAAGAGGACCTTCCAATGTCGATAATTCAAACCCATTAATAATAGACTCACTATATTCAAAAGTCGTGTTACAACTCTTTCTAAATACACCTTCCATTAATTCATCTTGACAAATTAAGATATTACTTCCAATACGTCTTGGTCCAAATACAACAATTTTCTTGATAAAGTCATCGTTCCGTAATTCGACATCAATATCATTCCCTTGCTCTTTGATTTTATCCAACACTTCTTGGAATTTCTTGATAAAATTCTCTTTTAATATCAAATCTTCTCCATTATACAACTCTTTAACTTCTATTTCATGGTTTTCAATAAATTCAACTATTTCCCTTGGTAGGGGGAAACTTCTAACTCCAATTTTATATTTATCCAATCGAACTTCTCCTTTTCCAACATCTTCATTCTTGTTTTCACTAGCCTTGATAAATGTTTCTCGATATGGAATAGCAGGCTTAGAACTACTAATTTCAATCTGCGCAAACCGTTCCCTTAAATCCTTCAAACATCTCTCCAAATGTAATTCACCAGCTGTACATAAGATATGTTCCCCATTATCCGAAACAAACGTCTCCACACATGGATCTGCTTGGTTTAATAGTTTCAACCCACGTACTAATTTATTCATTTCCATCGGATTACTTGGTTCTAATGCTACTCGAACAATCGGTTTAGTGGTCAAATTAACTGAACCAAAATTAATCCCCTTAATTTCAGGTGACACAATAGTACCATTTTTCAAAATCTTCCCCGTTATACCACGAATGCCAACTATATTGCCAGATGGACATTCATCTAATGGTACCAATTCTTTACCCATGAAAAGGTATAGATGGGTTATAGTGGTCAATTCGGTATATTCTTCATTATCCTCATCTTCTTGTTTCACATCATATTTAGGTCCAATGATTTTAATAGTTTGTGCAACTTTTAATGTACCACTGTAAATTCTACAAAACCCAATTAAAACCTCATCTTTTTCATCAAAAATATCATCACTAGCATCCGAACTATTGTCATCTATATTTGCAATATTAAGTTGGGTATCTTCTTCCTCCTCCTCATACTCAAACATATTTGCTAATGGATCATTAGGATCTAATCCTTCAGGAACTAAAAAGTCATTATCCACAATAATTTCTTCTCCTTCTTCTTGTTCATACTCAAATAGTGGTGAAGGTTCTGTTATAATCTTAAATTCATCATTAATCCTCTCCTCTTTTACCTCTCTTATCCTCTTTGATGATGCAGATATCTTATTATCTAATGAAATCTCTGGTGTGAAAAATTTATCAGTGGCTCTTTCATATAAATTATTATACTCATCATTTTTTTCAGAATTTTGCTCTTGTGATTCTTTATTAATTTCTAAATTCGATAATTTTTCAATCATCTCAGCTCTTTTGGCAGCTTTAATAGCTTCCATTCTTGCATCATTAGCAAATCCATTATTACTATCATTAGAATTATTCTCTATAGGTAACTCTATTCTTGGTATGGATAGAATTTTAGAGACATATGCTGTCACAGGCCCATCTTTATCACAAGCCTTTAATGAAGCTAGTAAATTTGAATCAATCTTATTCTCATTAATATTAGATCCCAAAATTGTATCTAATCTTTTCTCTTGTGAAACTAAAGGTGAAGGTAAATGCTCAATTACTGTTAATAAAACAGATGTACTAACAGGTAACCATTGACTCATAATTGTCTTCAATAATTGTTTATCGTCCTTAGATTTCAAATCTCTTGGTAATAGTTTTATGTTTAAAGTTTTAGAAATTTTTTCAATCATATCCAAATTTTTCTCAATGATTGTATTGGAATATATTTTCCAAATATTATCAAGGATTAATGATACAAATAATGGATTTAAAATTTTATTTGTATTTTTATTTTTCAAATTCTTACTAGTTAAGATTTTCTTTGTCTTAGGATCTAAATAATAATCTCCCCAAAGAACTTTTTGAAGAACTTCTCTCTTAGCTCCTAATTTGGACTGATAAAATTTAGCCAATTGTCCAATATTAAAACCCCATCCATCAATAGCCGAGGCAAATATAACATTGTTCTTTATAGGATCAAAATATAATTCAGAATCATCAGAATCTACAAAGGTGGCACTAGAATCTGTCTCTAACTGTTGTCTCCATGAATAATCATCCAATTGTCTTTGACCAGCAAAAAATGATCCAATAACAGAATTAACTTGTTCAATAATTTTAGTTAAATGTAAATAAGCTTCCATGGGGGTTAATTGTAACTCTACAATTAATCTATCAATCTTGTTTAGGACTAAAATAGGTTTTAACTTTTCTGTCCAACATTGTCTTAGTACTGTAACCGTTTGGGAACAAACCCCTTCAACAACGTCTACCAATACAACAGCACCATCACAAAGTCTCGATGCAGTACTCACTTCACTAGCAAAATCAATATGGCCTGGAGAATCAATTAAATTAATCAAATGCTCGTTAACTATAGGATTTTTTTCATCTTGTTCATTCTTATGAAGAACTCGAAAATATAAAGAAATTGCAGAAGATTCCATAGTAATCCCACGCAATTGTTCATCTGGACGAGAATCCAAATATCTGACTTTCCCAGCTAACCGCTGTGAAATAATACCATTCGAAGCTAGTAAGGAGTCTGATAAAGACGTTTTACCATGATCAACATGTGCTACAATACAAATATTTCTAATACATGACGGATCGTTTTGTAATTTTTTAAATGTTTCAGGACCTACTTTTGGCATTGAAATATCAAATCAGAATAAAAATTTAATATATTATTATTATTATTATTTTTATCTAGCAAGTAACTAAGCACTTTTCAAAACCTGTTAATTTTTTTCTTTTTGTACATTATTCATCTGGGAGATTTTTTCAAGAATGCTATGCCATATTATAAAATTCCGAACAAAAAAAAATAACACCCTGAGTCGCAGATCTCAAATTGAAAAAAAAAAAATCGATGAGCTAAAAGGAAATTAGTACTGACACATGAAAAGGTATACATTCTGAGTCAAAGCCATATATAATTATGAACTCTGATGAACACTCTAATGATATTTCGATAAATAGTACAGATATTAAACATGGCCCTCGGATCATACCAAAGATGGAAGGAAATACAAATTTAACATTGTCCTCAAGCAATACCAATATGAATTCACCGGCTCCAATACCTACCAACTCAGAAATGAAAAATACACCACAGGAGGATCCAACGAAGTGCCCACTATGCTATTCATCCTTACAGAAATGTCTCATTCAACAGAACTATGCGATGATCATTTGTCCCAATGTTCAATGTGGTTACCCTTTTACTACTAGCGAGAATATTGACCATATTTTATACGTACATGAAGATGAAGTATTATCAGTCGCAGAGTCTCGATTAAGTAATTGTTGATATTCATTATCATCCCTCTATATTTCTGTTCCCTAACACGTGTCACGTGTGGTCGTGCTACACGATACAAGTCTCTTTGAAATTTCCATTTTCGGCACCTTTTTGCTTGTTTTTCGCTTCCAAAAGTTTCAGTAACCCAGATCAGAAAATTTGGATGAAATTTCTGTTAAAACATAAGAGTTCACGATTCACTTGGTGATGATACTAAAACTACTTTGGTTTCAAAGTTTCTTGTAATGCTTTTTATTTTTTTAGATGATATCTTTAAACACAACTCATATACAATAGCTATATTAAATAACACTAATTAAAAATTAAAATTGGTGAATTTGATTGTTCCCCTTTTCAGTTGACTATTGACTTTAATTTAACCTCTAGACTTTCTTCGATCCCAGTTTTGATTTGTGTACTTTTGCATTTATTACATCAATACTTTACATTTTTGAAGTATTTGCTTTCATTATATACTTTTTGAACTATTTTCCCCTGTATCATCTCTAACTTTTTTATTTTTCTTATTTTTTTTCTGAGACAAATCTACTAGAATCTTTTATTTGATAGTAATTATTTTTTCAAATATCACTAATTTAATATAAACGACATCAAATAATAGTTATAGCAGAATCATGAACAATAACAATTTCAATAATACCAATCCTCATTTGAATTCAAATTTTTCTCAATATGAACCACTTCAACAACCAAGCGCCATAACTGATTTAGATGGCGGTCCATATCTACGTGGGAGAGATTCACAGTTATCGTTACAAGATCAATATTCGACTAATAATAATAATAGTAGTAACAATAGCAACAGTAGTAACATCAACTCAAATGGCCTACTTCCAAGCGGTTTCACTGATGTACCTTCTTTAAATTTTCCTACAACTCCAAACTCCATCTCCAATCAACAACAACAACATCCAAATAATAATTTGCAACAACAACAATTTGAAACAAATGGTATGAGCTATAATAATAACAATAATGGCAATATAAATCCTATGTCTTCTCAATCTAATGGATATTCTTCTGAATTTCAACAACCTCAATCGTTATTATATACCCATACTAATAACTCCCAAAATCTATTAAATCAACAACTGCAAGGTCAACAACAACAAGCAGCTTATTCATCTCCCACCCAATATTCTATATCTTCCGATTATAATAACAATCAAAACTCCAATACAAATCCTAATTCAATATTAAACACTGATACAATTAGTAGATCCAACAGCCCCTATAACCAAATTACAAACAATACTGCATCTTCTCCTGCCAGAAGCAATACACCTTTACAATATTCTACCCAACCAAATCCAAACTCAAATTCAAATATGACGTCAGTGAGCACTCCTAATGCACCTGGTAACTCAAATGGTGCCCAACCAACCTCCAATCCACATAACTCAAATTATATGTATTTTGAAAGAAGGCCTGATCTATTACCAAAATCAATTCAGGATAGAGCAGCTGGTGTCAAATTAAAGATTGAAAATTTTTATCAATCATCCGTTAAATTAGCTATTGAAAGAAATCAAAGAAGAATTGAATTAGAAAATGAATTAAATTCCTTTAATTATTCGAATGAAAGAAATTCAAGAAAGCTGATCTCCTTAGGTAAGAAAGAATCTCAATTTCTAAGATTAAGAAGAACTAGATTATCATTAAATGATTTTAAAACAATTAAAGTCATTGGCAAGGGTGCATTTGGGGAAGTTAGATTAGTGCAAAAGACAGATACAGGTAAGATTTATGCTATGAAGACTTTATTAAAGTCTGAAATGTATAAGAAAGATCAATTGGCTCATGTTAAAGCCGAAAGAGATGTCTTAGCTGGCAGTGATTCTCCATGGGTTGTCTCATTATATTACTCTTTTCAAGATAATCAATATTTGTACCTAATTATGGAATTTTTACCAGGCGGGGATTTGATGACAATGCTAATTAGATGGCAAATTTTTACTGAAGATGTGACAAGATTTTATATGGCAGAATGTATATTAGCAATCGAAGCGATTCATAAATTAGGATTCATTCATAGAGATATAAAGCCAGATAATATTTTGATTGATATTAGGGGCCATATCAAACTATCCGATTTTGGTTTGTCAACTGGGTTCCACAAGACACATGATTCAAATTATTATAAGAAATTATTACAGAAAGATGAAGAAGTAAAAGGAAATCCGAATCAACTTTCCAACCCAACCCAAAACCAGAACAATAATAACCGCCAATCGATGGTTGTAGATTCAATTAATCTAACGATGTCAAATAGGCAACAAATTCAAACTTGGAGAAAGTCACGTAGACTAATGGCCTACTCAACTGTGGGTACCCCAGATTATATTGCCCCTGAAATCTTTTTATATCAAGGTTATGGTCAAGAGTGCGATTGGTGGTCACTTGGTGCCATTATGTATGAATGTTTAATTGGTTGGCCACCCTTTTGTTCTGAAACCCCTCAAGAGACATATAGAAAAATTATGAATTTTGAACAAACTTTACAATTTCCTGATGACATTCACATTTCTTATGAAGCAGAGGATTTAATTAGACGATTACTAACTCATTCTGATCAAAGATTAGGTCGCCATGGTGGTCCAGATGAAATTAAATCACACCCGTTCTTCAGGGGTGTTGATTGGAATTCAATCAGACAGGTTGAGGCACCTTACATTCCAAAACTAAGTTCAATTACGGATACAAGGTTCTTTCCAACAGATGAATTGGAAAATGTACCGGATTCTCCTGCTATGGCCCAAGCTGCTAAACAAAGGGAACAAATGTTGAAACAAGGTAATAATTCTAATAATGGAAATCGTGCAACAAAAGAAGACTTGCCATTTATTGGCTACACTTATTCTAGGTTTGACTATTTGACAAGAAAAAATGCCATTTAATCTAATTAATGTATGAGTAATTATTTCCTCAAACTTTTTAGTAACAATTCATATGGGGAAAACAATTGAAGTTTCAGACAACGGACGGGATACAACACTATTATTTATCTTTTTTTTTTAATAAACGCCATTACTAATTTATTCAAGAAAATCACTTAAAAAGAATTCAACCATATATTAATTAGATTAGCTTTTAATTACAATTATTATTGTACTAGATGTATAGAAAATCATGGCTATTGTAGATTATGCCATTCCCAGTAAACTTCTTATAAAAGGGGCTTATAGGTATTTTAGTAGTACAGTATGATAGAAGATTAGATTGTTTATATACATATTATTAATACAGACTTTCTTTTTTTAATTGCTATTTTTTAACTATTCCGTTACTTGTTTTGACCTTGTATGATTTACTTGACACCAATAGTCTAGTTAGGAAATCATATTGTATAAAGTCGATTATACCTCATAAGCAACTCCAAGTAAACATAGAGAATCTTGGCATTTTATATCTTTTAAGTAGCTAGCCCTAATTAATAACAGTTCGTCAATTAGGCTTCGTAGTAAAGAATATTGAACTGTACAATTAGCACAGAAGATTACGTTACAAATGTTGCATCCCAGAGAATTTTTTATTTTCTAAAATATTATTCAAAATAGAGATTAAACTAGGTAAGCAAATACTAATACAAAATATTATCGCTTTCAATTTTTTATCCAGAAGAATACCCTATTTCTAAAATTAGATGCTAGTGCTTAGTTTCTTGATTGCTCAGTTTGGCGAAAGTTCAATTATCTCGAACTATTTGATGGGTAGCAGTTTATCCAGTTCAACTATTGACTTCTTCTCGTAGTTATCTTACATGACCCCAACTTCCCTAAAGGTTTTTAGGTTCCCATTTTAAATAGCAAAAGGAGAAAGATTCGTTAATAATTCCCAATTACTGCCTGATTATTTCTATTTTGAATTACAAAATACGTATTAAAACCTTTCTGTAAATATACAATAGAATTTGAAATGAACTTTGACGTATGAGCAGTTACTATTTTTGATAAATCTTATTTTCAATCTGGATACCATCATCTTTTCAACGAATAATCATCTCCAAAATAGTCTTTTATACTCGAATACTGAAATTAATTCAGGCATTATCTATATAGGTTAATTTGAAAAATAAATAAAATTTTTACTATTATAAAGTAGTTTACCATTTCTGTTCGAATGCCAAACAAAGATAAATAACGTTCGAGTTCTAAAGGTTTAAGAACTTCAGTTGCAGAACCCAAATAGACATTAGACAAGAATAATATGTCAAATTTTGTACAGGATATATTTTTTAATATATGAATAATATGACAAAATACAAATTAGACAAAGGCAAACAAGCCCCTTGTAAGCGCAGATTTTTAAGTTTAAATAGTGATTAGTCCGTTTTTGGATTCAGGCGTTAATTTCGATAATTCTATTTTTCAAATAAAAAAAATTCAACAGGTGCTTGTCAACATTGTTTAAAAGGACCATTTCCTTGAATGTTTCCCCTGATATTTCTTCTCAATTTACCCTTGATGGCTGTAAAGATATATGTACCGGTTTCGTAATAGCACTTTTATTCCTCATTTGGTCACTCCGAAACTTGGCATCCCAAAAAAGGGCGCAATCGAAGTCAAGACATTGACTTTAAATGACAACTAAAAAGGATAATAAAAATGGTACCTTGAAAATAACTATTCAAAAATATTTTGTTTGTTGTAAACATACATCCGCTATAGAGATATACGACTTAGTTTGGTTTCGAGAAATAACCAATTGAGTAAAATAAGTTTGTATCAAAAGTGTCCAAGAAACTGTTAATGCTTTTAGTTCCCTTTTAGAGCTTTTATTTTAAAATAGAAGACATCCTGATACAAATAGTTTTTTGAGGGCGCACTACTAATGAAGTTGAACGTTGTTTTAAACATGTGTCCCGTTTGTATTTGTGAGTGTATAGTAAATAAAGAATTGAAAATCGAGGTTAATTAGTTTACCTCTTATAGAAACGATAATAAAAGAAACCACCAATATTCTTCCCCTATTCAAGTAGTTTTACCTTTTTGAAAATTTTTTATTTTTTAATCCCCCTAAACGAGCGAACTTGTTATTCACTTTATTCTTGAGGTAGATGCTTCAATTGATAAAATAGCTCTTATCTCGTACAATTCAATGAATTCTTCGAAGAACTTTCAATAATGAACAATTTAATTTTCAATTTTAGGGGATAATTAAAAAGTTACTTTTATTAGTTGGAAATATTTCAATAATATTTTTATTGGTCATACACTCTTTATGCTATTTACGATGTTTACTTTTATCCTTAAGTGACTTGGTAACATATTATACAAAGCTTCTGCTTCATGACCGCTTTGGTTAATTCATTTATTTTTACTTTTTGATAACTAATTGTCTATAGAAAATGCTTTGTAAGCTTATTTTATGAAAGCTATATAAACTCCCTTGAAATTGACTATTAAAAGCTATTTCTGTTCGTAAGTCATTCCTTAAATTAGTATTTATATATCATAACAACTACAATCAAAAGCTTAAAATTGTACGATTAAAATATTAATCAAAAACAACAGCATTTAAAAAAATGAAGCTACAAATCACTGTTACAACTCTATTAGCTGCATCTGCTACTGTATTGGCAAGCCCAGTTGGAGATGACTCAAACGAGAAAAGAGGCCTAGGTAAGTATTTTGGCCGTAAAGATGCTATAACCACAGTCCAAATGGCGCAAGCATCAATGGAAGGAATGTCTATGGCACCAGGCGAGACTATGGCAGGAATGTCTATGGCACCAGGCGAGACTATGGCTGGCATGTCAATGCCAATGTCTACAAGCTCTTCAGTTACAGATTCTGCAACATTCGCAACCGCAGTTACTGATCTTTCTCAACCATCATTCACCACAATGCCTGATACACCATTAGTAGTTAATAATAGCACCAATTCTACGTCATCTATTTCTAATGGAACAAATTCTACTTTCTCCAATTCAACCATTAATAACTCTACTACTAATAATTCAACTTTCTCCAATAATACTTATTCAAACAACACTGTTTCGAACAGTACTGAATTGAATAATACTGCTAGTCGCACTACAACCGCTCCAGATTCCGAGGCAACTCGTTCTGTTTCCAATAGTACTGCATTAAACGGAACCTCAGGAAATCAAACCAACGGTACTAACGTATCAGGTGCAAATGACACTAAACCAGTTCCTGACAGATTCTTATACGTCTATACTGGTGGTAAGACTCAATTATTAACAAATACTTCTCATTATGACTTCATTACTTTATACAACACTACTAATGCTTTGAACTCTACAGAATTATACAATGTTTCTAAATGTGTTAATGAATCCCTAGCTTCCAGATCTTACAGCGGTATTATTGTTTTAGGTAACCCAGACTCTATTGAATCATTAAGTTTCTTTAATGCTATCACTCTAAATACTACCTTCCCTGTTATTGTTTCTGAAGATGCTGATTTGGGTATGGCCGTTGCAATGGTTAAGGGCGTAGCTAAATATGGTCCTGTTGTTGCTGTTGTTAATAATATTGTTTATCCAGGTGTCTATGCTCCAAATGTTGCAAATTCCGACTCTACTAATGGTATCCCAATTGGTGTTTGTAACGACGCTAACTCCGTCGATTGGTACTTTGAATCAATTTACCCAACAATAATTAGGGACGTTCAAGCTAATTTCCGTAACTTTACAGAAGCTCCTGAAAAGACAGATGCTATTGTTCCTATTCTTTCTTACAACTCCGCTTTCCCAGTAAATTCTTTACCATTAATTAAAGGTTTAGTTATTGAAGCTAGAGGTACCAACTTCACATCAGTTGATGTAAAAGGTGCTGCTTATCCAATCATTTTTGCCTCTGATAATGCCTATGTTGGTCCTTCTCAAGTTCCAGAAGGCGCAATTGCAGGTGGTTCTTTAGATGTTACTAAGTCTCAACTTTTGTTATCTATTGCTGTTTCCCAAGGTGTCACTAACGCAACTGAATTACAAAAGCTATTTATTTAAAACTGAAACTAATACTTTCCCCCTTTATTCCTTGTTATTCCAGCTCCTTTACTAATTAATAGACAATATTCATACCTTATAAACAACTTCACATCTCATTCTTATAATAAATAATGAAGTTAATTTTCCATATTTTTGTCCTACTTTCTCTTAATTCGATTCTAGTTTCAAATACAGTGGTGTAGTTTGTTGCATCTTTATGTGACATACCTTCACATTGTTCACCCCAAACACTTTTGTTTCTTTACAATTTTTGCGGATTATTTTTATTCCATATTAACTCTTAACAATCTTTTTTTTTGACAAGAAAGCATTTTAGATTTTATTTATGACTGTTATAACTATTCACAAATATATTATAGATACCCCATAATATTATTTCGTTTATACCGACATATTAGCTTAGAGTATTATTTTATTTTTTTCAGACCAATTTATTATACTCTGGCTATATCATTGTAAATAAATTATTAATAATTTTATATACTATTAATTAAACTAATAAAATGTAACTAATTGCTGGGTTTTTAATGCTCTACATTTACCATATATAATAACAAGTGATAATAAATAATTTACAATAGTACGTGATTTATAAGTTAAGAGCCGTTAAAATTTTTAAAAAAAAGAAAAAACAATAAAAAATTCTATAAAAACATATATGGTAAAAAAATTAGGTATAAATGTACATTAGTTGGTTAAGCATGACTAGCAGCATAAGCATCACTAATCTTATTGACCCATTTAGCTACAATAGCTTCAACTTTATCACATAATTCTTCTTTTTTAGTTTTGGAGATCCATGAGGTATTAATACCATTTTTAACTATTTGGCCCCATGTGAAATAGCCCCAGTTTGGAAAAGCTTTATGAACGGCCAAATAATTATCTTCAATGTAACCACCAAAATAAGCAGGATCATCAGAATTTAGTGAGAAAGGATTACCATAGCTTAATAAGATATCCAAAGGTAACTCATCAACTTTCTTAATGACATTTAATTTAACGTTTGATAGAGGACAAACAGTTAATAAAACTTTTTCTTTGGCCAATCTTTCCAATAGTTCTGTATCTTGCACAGAGTTGATCCCATGATCAATTCTTGTGACTTGCAACAGATCTAACGAATCTGATACGTAAGAAGCTGGACCTTCTTCACCTGCATGGGCTGTTAAATTTAAATGTTTATTGTAAGATTTGGCCAAAGAGAAACATTCGACAAACATATCTGGAGGAAATGGTTTTTCTGCGGAATCTAAACCAAGACCATTAATTGTACCATCGGTCAAATATTTCTTAGAATCTTTAATCAATTGCAAACATTCATCTGGGTGGGTATGTCTTAATAAACACATAGTCAAACTGGATGTGATTTTGAAATCTCTTTCTGCCTTTGTACATGCCTTTTTGAACCCTTTAATAACGGTTTCCAATGGAATGCCTCTTGAAGTATGTGATTGTGGATCGAAAAATAATTCAGCATGAATCACATTTTGCTTATTTATCTTCTTAAAGTATGCCATGGCTAATTCAAAGAAATCAATTTCATTGATCAAGACATTTGTACCAATGTAATAGTAATCCAAAAAGTCTTGAAGATCTTTGAATTGTTTGTATTTGGCATTTAATTGTGGGATAGTTTTAGGGAAAGTGTCAGGCAATGTAATATTATTTCTTCTAGCCAATGGGAACAATAAATCAGGCTCTAGGGAACCTTCTAAATGCATATGGTGCTCACATTTTGGCAATTCTTTAATGAAATCTACTGGAACTGGCATGCTGACTTAGGAGAAAAGGATTTAAATTCTGATTGGACTTTAGGGAATAGAAAAAAACAGAATATAATATGAATAACGAAAACAAAATTAACATAGCAATACAAGATTCGAAATATACCATCAAATATTAGTTGACTATATATAAATGAATTTTGCTATATATCTACAGTGGTTACTAAGAATTCTGAGATGCGATGGGATGAAAAATTTGCCAAAAAGAAGAAATTATAGAATTGTACCGAAAGGGAAACCCACTCATCGGAAAACTCACTCCTAACGACATTAGCAGCGAATACGGCATATAGAAGACATGTCTATACATATATATAAAAATATATATATGCTATAATATATACTGCCATTAATTTTTATTATAGACCATAAATTTATAATCGATATAAAGCCAGCCGTTTCTAAACATAACTTGAGCAAAATAATATATAATATGATAAAATTTGTCAATGAAATATTAACAATTTCAATGATAGTTTAAAATATTCAAACATATCTACAATATTTTACTACACGCTATACAAAGAGCTTCCAAATCTTGCGAACTGTACTCTTAACCACCACTGTATTGAGTTCTGAATAATCTTCATAAAATCATGTACAATAAGAAGAATTGTTGTAACCCTATTATACCCAATTCGAAACCCTATACAACAGACTACTTTCCGAATTAGGAAACACTACACAGGAACGAAATAGCGTCCTTATACCAATTACAGAAATCAACCCAAACACCAAAGTATCACGTGCGCAGACGGGTAACGGTTTCAGCCTTTCCGTTTCTTTTTTTGTTCCCCGCCGTTTTTGTTTTTTTCGTCTGTTTGTCTGTTGTTTTCTCCTCACAAAACAAGTAAAACAGCTATCAGAATTACTTGGTTTACTATGTATAAATAATGTGTTTATACCAGTATACATCATTCAAGCTTCTAAGGATTGTTTAATTATCCATTTACTACTCATTTCATATTGACTTGCTAAACTGCATATTTAATATCAGCCTTAATTTGTTACTTCTTAGGCATTCTCTTTCACTACCGTTATTCATTGTGGTCCTCGGCTGTATTTTCTTATATATATATACAATTGTACCACGGCATAGATACATAAGGCAGTTCCATTAATTGGTATTATTCTGCCTACTATTACCCATTGAGAAAATACACTATCACAAGCGACTACAGCTACGATTTCAGTTCTCTCTTCTGTGTTATATTTCTAGATCCATATTTCGCTTTATCGTTTTTCTATTTTTATTTTATTTTTTTTACTTTTTTTCCATTTACCTTAAACTATTTTTTTGTTGTGTTTATTCCATCCCTCAATTTGGATCAAACAAGAAACGTTGAAATTTGAAAATTGAAAAAAAAAAACTCAAATTAATTTAATTTTAAAAACAAAAAAACAAAAAAAAATTCAAACACAAAACAGTATTACTATTACAAAAAAGCAAACAACAAAAAAAGATAGATCATTATAAAGAAGTTCATACTGAGAAGTGTTGAGATCCCCTCCAAACTTAAATATTTAATACAGCCATAGAAACGTTTACTAATGAATACCGCTACCTCTACCCCTCTCGGTGGTGCGATGTCTGCCACCGTCCCCCCAACTAATGTTAATGTAAATGCTACTGCCAATAATGCTAACAGCCCAAATGCTAATTCATCCACTTTAAACCCAAACGCTTTGACTAGCAATTCAACTGCACAAAACACAAATAGTGCCACCAGAGACGATTCAACAATTGTTGGGCTTCATTATAAGATAGGTAAAAAAATTGGTGAGGGGTCCTTTGGTGTTTTATTCGAAGGTACTAATATGATTAATGGATTACCTGTAGCAATTAAATTTGAGCCAAGGAAAACAGAAGCTCCCCAATTGAAAGATGAATATAGAACTTATAAAATATTGGCGGGCACTAAAGGTATACCATTAGCATATTATTTTGGTCAGGAAGGCTTGCATAATATCTTGGTCATTGACTTATTAGGTCCTTCGTTGGAAGATTTATTTGATTGGTGTAATAGAAGATTCTCTATCAAAACTGTTGTTCAAGTTGCAGTCCAGATGATTTCTTTAATCGAAGATGTTCATAACCATGATTTAATTTATAGAGATATTAAACCAGACAACTTCTTAATTGGCAGACCTGGCCAACCAGATGAAAATCATATTCATTTGATCGATTTCGGTATGGCAAAACAATATAGAGATCCAAAGACCAAACAACATATCCCATACAGAGAAAAAAAATCCTTGAGTGGGACTGCAAGATATATGTCTATAAATACTCATTTGGGTAGAGAACAATCAAGAAGAGACGATATGGAAGCTCTTGGCCATGTCTTCTTTTATTTCTTAAGAGGTCAATTACCATGGCAAGGTTTAAAGGCACCAAATAATAAACAAAAATATGAAAAGATTGGTGAAAAGAAAAGATCAACAAATGTTTATGATTTATCCCAAGGTTTACCAATTCAATTCGGTCGTTATTTAGAAATCGTGAGAAATCTATCCTTTGAAGAAACTCCCGATTATGAAGGTTATAGAAGATTATTATTGTCTTCATTGGATGATATTCATCAATCCCCTGATAGCCAATATGATTGGATGAAATTGAATGGTGGTAGAGGTTGGGATTTGGCTATTAATAAAAAGCCAAATCTACATGGTTATGGTCATCCAAATCCACCAAATGAAAAATCGAAGAGACACAGAAATAAAATGCATAATCAACAAGCTGCTCAAGCCGCACAAGCGCAACAAGCTCAACAAGCCCAGTTACAACAAGCTCAGCAACATCAAGCTCAACTACAACAGGCTCAACAAGCTCAACAACAAGCTCAACAAGGTCAATTGAATAATAATATTAATAATATAAATAACACTGGCGATTATGATATAAATGATCTACAGCAACCTAAATTAGATCCAACTTCATATGAAGCTTATCAACAACAAACACAGCAGAAATATGCTCAACAGCAAGCTGCTACTAATAATAACCAACACCATCATCATCACACTACTCAACAAAATGCTAACGCTAATAACTTACAAAACCAAAATAACCAACAACAAACTGTATACAATTATCAAAAACAACCAACAACTTCAAATGTTCAAAATAATCCAATGAACAATACCACTAATCATCATCAGAATCCAAACGTTAACCAAAACAAAGTAAGTCAAGATGGCGATTCAATTGAATCAAAGAAGGGGTTCTTTGGAAAACTAGGTTGTTGTTAGCTTCAATTGGCTTAATGTTAGATTACAATTCATCAATTGCATAACATCCCCATTCTTATTAACATTATTATCATTATCATTGCAATAAAGATGTGCTGTAGCGTATTTTATTAAAACTTGTAATGCCTTTTTTGTTTTCATCTTTTTTTTTCCCTCGTTTACTTTACTCTATTCCAATACTAAGTGCATGCGCTTTCATTTTCCTTTTATAAGAGGGGACTAATCAACTATATATTATCATTTGGACCATTACGATGACAAATTTCTCCCATTTCTTTTAATAAGAATCATTTAGGCATTTTCTATTAGAATCAAATTGTAAATCTCCAGTCAAATTAATTAGCCAAGATTATTGTAACGAGAACTTAATTCATTGATTTAATTTCCATCTGCTTGCCGGCTCAACTAACTTCTCAATACCTACCAATTTAGCTTCAATATATAAACATTGATCGCAAAATCTATTACAATATTACAGTTACTATTAGTATTTTATATTATTTCTTTCTTAAGAAAAGTTACTGATCTCCTTAATCTTGGCTGATTTTATTATGTTTTCATTTGTGTGTTTCCCATTTTTTTTTAATTACTATTAACCCTGATTTAGCCTTAATGCCATTGTAAGCATTACTATTAGAGTTAAATTATTATCATCATTTATATATCATGTCTACTTTACTTCTCACTTTTTTTATTCACCTTTTTACTGTCCTATTTTACCCGTCACTATATTACTTATGTAATTACTTTAAATTAATATATAATCGTTTATTTAAATGTCTTTGCAGATTTTCATCTGTTCATATACATATTCTTTGTCATTATTTAGTTAATTATAAAATGCTACATGCATATATCGATGACTTACAAATAACTATGTAAATAAATGTAGATTATGTAACTTAGATATCATTATGTATTGCTAGAAAGCCTTTAAATTCCTTATAAAAGAATAACATTTGTTATCAAAATTTGGATAGTCTTATCATAAGAATCACTATTTTAAAATGAATATAAAAGATCATACCTCATGTTTATGCTTATGTCCACTAAATTGAATCCATAATTAATATCCGAAACCTTATGAATAATACTTAATATTTGGCCGTCAGAGGTAAATATAAGGATTTAGTTAACTAAAATTGTCAGTGCCACGAACCAAATATATAGTATCTAAATCTTTTAACATTAACATAGCTTTCTTATTATTTGCTAATAATTCTGCTTGGAAATCATCGTTATTGGTAGGAAATACACTATTATAAAGAAATAATTTTTCCTCTTGAGTCGTTGAACTATTAATATTAATATTTTTAACGTTTAAAACCTTCGCAATATAATCCAAATTTTTGCCTATAACCCAGTTCTTATCCAGAAATATAACGTGCTTCTTTGTCGATGAAGATGGAGATGGAGAATCGATATCTTGATCGATTATATAACAATAAACGTATAACCTCTTATCTTCAGGTATTTTTTTATCCCCTATTGCAATTTTCTTAACTTTAGATAGTTCAGTAATTCTATGCGATCTTTTAATACTTGGTTTAATATTTGTAGTATTAGATAATAAATGAGTTGTATCTTTTGAGTCTGATATGGAAGATTTCGACGATGATTGTTTCATTTTTTTCAAGAATCTAAGTAATCTTGATTTCGCTGATGAGTTTAGGTATGCTTTCATGGGATATTGCTCTGTCCCATTTTGTTTATCTTTAATATTACTATTAGCAATCGTTTTGCTTGATGGCTTGCCACTAGTATGTAATCTTACGGCAGCTTTATCTGGCAGTAAGGATTGGAAGAATTTGTCACCATTCCCTTTATTTGTGGTTAAATTAGCTGTAGTTCGATGCGAAATAGAATTTTGTGTTGGTAAAGAAGTACATAAATGGGATTGTTGAGTTCTATGTTTAGAACAGAAATCTTTATCACAATAATCACAATGGAATGGTAAGAAATCTAATTGCCTACAAAAGGTACAATGCGTCCCCACATCTAACATACCTTCTTCCATCATTTACAATTATTTATATGCAATAATGATAGTTCTTATAATGTTTGAGGTTTGTTGAGTAAAATTAACAATCCTTCAAGGCTTTGATTTTTTTGGAAGAGTGCATTTTCTATATATATAGAGAGAAGGAAAATTTCCTTTCATGTAGTCTATTTCTAGTATGTTTTTATATCAAGGAGACTTCCTTATATTTGCGAGTAATAAATGAGTTTTCACTAGAATGTAAAAACAAAATAAAGTTCCTAAAAGAACCCAACTAAGTAAATTAATAAGCAACTCTTAAATAACCTAACAAAGGAGATATATATCTAGTCTAGAAATATTATAAATATTTTATAGATATGTAGGCGGAGCTGTTGTTACTAATTATTTTAGCTATGACGTATTTCGTCACGTATCACGTGTACGCAGTCAGATATGGAACATTCTAGAATATTTAAGTTATTAAAAGCCTTTGCAATACCACATATTTCTGGTATCACATTTTTACTAATAAATCTCTGAATGATCGATCTTGAAATCTTGAGGTAGACTCAGTAGTGTCTAGAAGACTGTTGATCCTATGAATGTCATTGTAGAAGACACCAAATATGCAAGGATCGTCAACGTTCAAAGGCTGTCTAGAGGAATTCGGTAGACTAGATCTTTGACTAGAGGAATGCTGCCCTTCAGTTTTATATATATGATAGTTTTGGTTGTATAGGAATTCTAAGGATCCCAATGTGTTGGAACCAGGATACTGAACTGCATAATTGGAGATAAATCGCTTCGCAAACAATTCACGTTCTGAAAATGAAAGCTGGAACCATTTCTTGTATTGAATACACTCCTGTTTTGAAGTGCTTGATAGCTTATGATTAGTTCTAAGTATTTGCAAATGTGACTGTAAATAGATTTGTGTTGTAATTGGTCTTATGCTAGAATGGGTAATACAGGCATGAAGCACAGAAGAATTTTTAAATATCATTCGGTGTCCAATAGGCATCCCTAAATAATAAACCAGATATGGATACGTAGATGCTTCAAAGTATGCTTTTATTTTTTATTTTTAATGTAATTTTTACCAAGTAGTGTATTACGTTTATTTTAGTAAAAATTTAGTTTTGTGTCGGCGGCTTTTTTTATCAGTTATTTATAAAATAAAACAGATATTAAAAGTGATAGCCATATACAATAAAATTCGGTAACTTATTATCACAATAATGATGCTAATGATTATAAGCTCTCTAGATAGCTTTTAAACGGAAATAAATGATTTGTAACTAAAGTTAGTATAACTACTATTATAATGTAACTGATCAATGGAAGTAGATCTAAAGGTATCCCCAAAATCACTTCAGACACTGTTATATTGATTGGTATTTGCCTTCTTGGCTCTAAACTTCCTGGTGATCTATACATATATTTATTATCTAATGAAATCATTATCTGGCCTTGATCTAATTCTTGTAATAAAAGATTCACTGCATCAGCTGCAGTCCAACAAACTTTAATAAAGTAAGAATTTCCTGGGATAAGATCAGAAAGCTGTACAATATGTGTATAATTGGCAAATGTTTTATTTCTGGGTAAATAAGTCTCGAAGTTAGGATTGAGAATGTTGATGTTTTCTATAACACTATTCGTATTATTTAGAGATATCTTGGAATTAGGATTAATAGTTAGTAGGGTATTACTTTTGGCAAGTTCATTAAGCGATGGCACTTTGATTAATAAGGCTTCGGTATTCGCATTAACTATAACTAAACTTAACGTTAAGAATAATAATATATAGAATAAAATAAAGTTCAAATTAGTTATTAATGGGTTCATTGTCATATAATGTGTCTAACAGATCAAATAGTTATAGATATGCAATCAATGCTAGTGTATCGTTTTTTTTTCTTTTTTTTTTTTCAATTTAATATATTTATTATCCTATAACGTTGGAATTTTGAAGAAATACTTACTTCCTTATAGGAACGGATAATGTCTATAAATAAAATTTACTAGTTAATTAAAAAAATAACAGATTCAACAATAAAAAAAGTACTTTACAAAAAAATCTATTAAACATAATTGATTTGGCTTGATGGGATATATAGAATTATACTATAAGATTAAATCAACAGAAATTTTAAATTGAGAGCAAAAATATACTATTTTTGTACTAAGAAAGCCATTTTACTAGATCTGGAAATATGAATTCTAAAAAATCTTTAAAAGAGATACTAGATTCTGAAAATATTGATTTTGATGATGATATCATTGAAGATAATAAAGTAAATATTGAAAATTCAAAAGATGAAGTGTTTGCTGATGTTGAAAATAATGATGGGGATAATGATACCTCTACAATATGTATTGAGTGTGAAAACGAAAAATGGATTATAATTTGCCAAGATTGCCAAGATAATTTCTGTGAAGATTGTTTTAATTCAATCCATAAAACTGGTACAAGACGTGAGCACACTTTTATCAATACAAAAATACAAGAAAATGATATTAAAGCTTCTAATGCAAATACTATTGATGTTACCGGAAATAATGATCACGATAACCCTGACGATGAGGGAAACATTTCCAATGAATTAGAAGATCGCTCCTTCAAAGTGTCTAATTCAATTAGTGAGGGAAAGTTGTTAAAATATTTGCAAAAAAATATTTCATTTATTCCAATGAGATTAACCTATGAAGAGAGATACCTTCTAAAATTATTAGAAGCCACATTAGAAGTTTCTGAATATACCAACAATGTTGATATACTATCTTATGAGTCAAAAACTAAAAGAATTGTAAAACAATTAAAAGAATTATGTTCTATATTATCTGGTCTTGTAATTGCATCTAACTTTAAAATTGGTTTAAAATTAATCGAAAACAAGGAATACAAGAAATTTTCTAATTGGTTTAAAAAAATTTTTGAAATTGGTAGAAGATATAAGATTATGAATCCCGAAAAGATGAAATCTAATTATGGTAAGCTTGTCTACATATTAATGGATTCTATGTTACCTGAAATAGAATCAATTATGGAGTTCAATTTGTATAAGCCAATCAATACCATCGAGTCATTTTTAATTGAAAACAATTCAAAGAATACAGATAACAATGAAATTTATCAAATGTTTCGAGATAATTTGATTCTTGATGCAACAAGTTATATTTCCTCCATTGGTAAAACAAGAACCCAGATAAATAAATTAATTAAAAAAAAAGAAAGTGCCATTGAAACCTTAGCTAATAAATATGGTAAAATCAACGGCTTTGATGACGAAAAAATCCGCCAAATTATTTATTCAATCGATGACTTTAATACTTATACATTTATGAATAGAACCCCTATTTTAAGAATGCAAAGAAGATTAGATTTATTTCTAGAACCAGAAATTATGAAAAAATACCCGATAGGTATTAAATATGGTAGAGGTGGTTCTAAATTAACTCATGACCATAGTAAACAATACCATTACGTCCAACAATCTTTGATGATTTGGTCAATTGTTCAACGAGAAATGATACATCTTTGGTACTTAGCTGATTTAGATCTTTTCAGTACCACACATTATCAATTGGCAAATACAGGTCATGGTTTAAATAGAATCAAAGCGTGTCCTTTAATTTATAAAGAAATGGTCAAAATTATTGGTGAATGTAAGATGAGTAGTAAAGAATGGATTGGATCATCTGTTATTCATTTAGGTGATCACGCTGTCCCTAATGCGTTATTTTTCTTAGATAAATATATTCAAATCCCAAATATCTTAATGCCATTCGATAATACAATCAATAAAATAGATGAATATGTTTCCCACGATGTATTTTTCTCTGAATACATTACTAAGGAATATGGTTCTACAAAAGATTTGAAATTGATCATCCTACAAGATTCGTTCACTCATATGTTTGATGGATCAGGTGCTGATAATTTCTTTATGAGTGGCTCTTGTATTGATGGTAGATTAACCTCGGCCTGGAATTTTTGTAATGAATTATCCAAAAAGAAATATTATAATATCTTCTTGTTGACCGGTTTCACTGGATTTAATGGTAACGAAGGATTTTGAAATTAATTACTGCTATCCTAAAGTAGGAACTTTTCTATTTAAATATATAGCAAACAGCGCATTATTAGGTAATAAAAATAGCTTACCATTTTTTTCTTGGCATTATTCTACATTATCATTGTCTTGGCACAACTACTGTTTATGCTCGAAGGTTTATAATCGATTCAGATTGAAACCAAGTCTGCAGAATTAAAAAAAATTTCTGAAAATATTTTTTGTAACAAAGTAGAATCGCATTCCAGATACTATAAAATTAGATATCTTATTATCAATTTAAAATGACTGACCTTCATGACAATATATATCTTTCTTTTAAGATGTGTGCTTATTAATCGCTAGAATTGATGAAAAACAGGAGTAGCAACAGGATTTCCAAAAGAGGCGCCGGAGATTTGTTTCACAGAGGCTTTAACATTTGAATTATTAAAAATATCAAAAAAAAAATAAAAAAAAAGAAAGCAAAACACAACATCCGTTTATAGATTAAGTAGTGAAAACAAAAGTATTTGTACTTACTGAATTGGTGTATAAGAACTAAGAGTTTACAATTAGCAATTTTCAGGCTTAATTTTAATATAACAATCAAAATAAAATAGAATTGGTATTCAATAAAAAGAAACACTAATATGAAATTCGTAGATGACATAGTGGAGCAATTCCAAGACATGAGTATTCTAAAATGGATTCGTCTTGTTGTCATAGTTGGTGGCTACATCTTATTTAGAAATATCGTTGAAAAAGAATTGCAAAAAAGAAAGATCAAAAATCAAATTAAAGAGGATGAAAAAGCCAAAGTTGAAGCTCGTGAAAAGGAATTGATTGAGGATCCATTAGCTGAAGTCATGACAGAAAGTATTAATTTTGGATGGGGTAACAGAACTAGAAAGAGGGTTGAAAAACAAAAAGATCTGTTCGAGAAGAAAGCTGAATTATTAGCTCAGCAACAACAGTATTCCCATGATGAATCAGACGCTGATATTGAGGATTTGTTGGTTGATGACTGATAAGAAACTCCCATTTCGTTGGATGCACAGAACTCCTATAACCAGTAAATGGCAAAGCTTCCTCATTCAATTGGTAATACTATATTTTTGTTTAGAATTGCCTATGGAGCTTTCTTCTGCTATTACTATTTCATTTAAACCGTATATATTTTTACTTCCATTTTATTTTATTTAATATTGCTTTATTTTAATACAATTTGACATTAGTTTAACTAATTTTATTCAGTTTAGAAAAAAAAACTAATTTGTTTAGTAATTCCGAGCTCAATAAATTCAATTGGAATATTTTTGTATTTATTGAAATACTTCTATTGATAGTACATTTATCGATTTTAAACTTCTGGTACTATTGTATTCAATCTTATAGGTGTTCAACTTACTAGAAATCTATATAAGTATTGAATTTCAAGCAGGATAGCTACAGGCTCACGTTAAGTAACAGATAAACTAGTATTTCTGTGTCTATGGCGGTGAGCAGTACACCTAATACTATTACTTCTAATAATAATATTTTCATTATTACTATGGTATATAGGATGATAGGCGCAATGAGATCAAGATCAAGATTAATTTTGTTTTTAATTAGCTTCTAATTCCAATAAGTATGTATTATTTAACATTGAAGCTAGAAAGATAAATACCAGGGAAGTTTAAAAGCTTAAAAGAAATAAAAAATGATAAAGGTTAACGTTAATTACAATTTATAATTGCTAGCTTCCCTCATTATTGTTGGGCACCTTATAATAATGTACTTTGTAACTACAAGGTATTGTCAATTAACTGTATGATAGTAGATATATTTAATTTAAATTAAATACATAAAAATCTTACGATGATAATCTATAACATGTATTTTACAGTCGTGGTGAGAGTATAATATCTTTTAGATTTTTACATACTTCTGGCATGTGACCTAAATTACCGGCATAGGCCAGTTATTTTGTCAAAATTCCCTTTTGGTAAATCGCATCAATTTTTATTTTCAGCTTTAGCTCATCAACTGAATATTTTAGATTATACATGTTTTATTGAACAATAAAATACTACAGACGTTTGATTTTACATATTGATTTAAAATAACGCTCCGTGTCTGACTTTTTATTGGCTGAATAACGTCCCTACAATTTGTTTTTCCTAATTTTTGAAGGGATAAAATATATAAATAAAAATAGCATATTTTAATGAGTTTTCGTAGAGGTGGTCGTGGTGGTGGTAATGCAGGCGGTAACAGTTTTCTAAGTAACTTACCATTTGGATTAGGATATGGAGATGTTGGTAAAAATGATTCGACAGAAAATCCTGTAGTCCCATTGCCTGTAAATAATCCAATTACCTCTAAGGAAAGATCCATTGCAGTTTCTTATATTAAATTTGTGGAGAATGTTAGAGAAGGACCATTTTATACCAGTTCTATAAGTATATCAATAATGGATAAAAAAGACAAGAAAAATGAAGAAAAAAAAGATCATGATATTGTAGAGGAAGGCAGTATTAATGACGGGATTGAAAGATACTCTGATAAATATTTGAAAAAGAGAAAAATTGGGGCATCAATCGATGATCATCCCTATTATTTACCTGTTTTTCCCAAAGAACTATATCAGGTTATGGGTATTAATAAGAAAAAATTATTATCTTTATCGAACTTGAATAAAAAAGATGATATATACACTGGTAAAGGTGACTCTGAGGATGTTGGTCTTTCCATGCTAGAAAAATTAAAAGAATTAGCCGAAGATGATGACGATGAAAAGTCAAGTAATAAACAGAATGCAGAGGCTGAAGAAGATTTTGATGAAGATTTTGAAGAAGATGAAGATGGTGATGATGATTATAATGCTGAAAAATATTTTGATGATGGTGATGAAGATGATTATGGTGATGAAGAGTTCGAAAATGCTTTCTGACTTAATTCCATTTTTAATAGTTTTCAAAGTAACGCTATACTCATATTTCAATTATTTCTCTAATATCACTTATATCACTTATATCACTTATATCACTTATATCACTTATATCACTTATTTCTTTGCATATATATGCATATAGCCTCTCTGCATTCCATTTCCTTGTACACTAGCTACTATAATCACAGTATAATTTATATAAATATCAGTATAGCTACATCACAATTAGACTAATCACAATTTTAATAGATGATGTCATATGCTAATAGTGCGGCAATCATTTTACGTGATCTTCTTAGATAATATGCATTCAATCTTCGATTACATAAGTTAATATATATATATATATATATATATATATATTACAGTTGTATAATTAATTGAAAAGACACTTGGATAGAATACCTAGCATTGTAGAGTATATTGGCTCTATCGTTGATATCTACTAGATGGTTGTCTATTGTTATTATTTCTAGTACCTTTAGGTCCTTTAGGGGCTTGAGGAAGTTTTGATTGGATATCTCTTCTACTATTATTGTAGTTAGTATTTTGATCACTATGGTATCTGTAATTTTTTTCATCTCTATCGTTGTTCTTATTGTAGCTATTACCTTTGTTGCTATTGTTACTGTTCCCGTTATTAGTACTATTACTATTACTATTGTTTCTGTTATAATCATTTCTACCTGAGCTCCACCCACCATCATTACGTTTAAACCTTTTTTCATCTCTCATATCATTAGTATTTCTTGATGCTTCATGCTTACGGGGATATTTATCACTGCTGGTAGTATTATTATTCTGGTTACTACTATTAGAATTGTTTCCAAAGTTATCCCGGAAGTTTGGTTGAGACGGTAATGATGCTGGCCTACTTTTAGGCTTTTCGTATGTTCTTGTGTGCTGACCCCTATGATTATTAGTATCATTTATATTTTTGCCATCATTATCATTATTATAACTTCTGTTCTTTACATTGTTGATTTGTGTGGTTGATTTATCATTATCACCGTTTATGTGAGATTTGTTAGAGTCTTTATATTGATTTGATACTCTTCGATCTGGTTTGACATTTTCATGAGATCCAGAGGATCTGTTACTTGAGGAGATATTGGCAAATCTGCTTGGTGTAGCCCCATCAGATTTCCTATTAGGTGGATTGTATCTTGTATCATGATGTTCATCGCGATATCTACTTTCTTTATTATGAAATTCTTCTCCCGAATGCTCATTATGTCTATCGTTGTAAGAATGTTTTGCTGAGTCCAGAATTCTAGAAGTATCTGAGTTATATCTACTGACTTTCTTTGTAGGTCTCAATGAAGCATCATCAGAATATAGATCAGCTTGTTTGCTATCCGGCTCATTGCTGACGAAGTGAATTGATTCTCTTAGGTTGCTGATTCTCTTTTTATATTCACTCATGGTTTGGTATTGAACTAGAGAAGAAAAGTATTGAATAAAAATAGCAGAAAGAGCCTCCCTAAAATGATTAACATCCGTTCTTTGTCTTCTTAGCTCATTGATTTTGTCGATAGCAGAATCATCCGTAATAACATCCATGGCACGTTTAATGTTGTTTTCCTTTAAAAAATACACAGCATCATCCATATGTCTTAAGACCTTTTGTAACGGCCATTGATGGTGTTCTGAATTTCTATTAGTGGATGGGCCAGTTGGCAATGAAGTTTTATCCAAATCGTCCTGCCTCTTCTTCTTTCTCAATTGAATTTGGTTTCTCAAATTTTCTTCTTTCTTTTTATTCGATAAATGTGTTTCATATTTCTTAATCTCTTCTAATTCATTTTCATACTTTTCCTTTTCTATTAGTTCATCTGCATTCAAAGGACGGAAGTCCTGTAATGGCAATGAGTGTTTTAGGCGTGCTGATAAATGGCCTAATAGTGCATTGGTTGGAAGTTTGATATCTTCCCTTTCTTCTACAGACAAATTTTCATTAAGAGCATTAATTACCAAAATTATGTGTGTATCAATGATCGGAAATACTTTAGAAAAATGTTTCATAAATTCAATGCCATTTCTTACGGACATGTAACTTTTTTCTGATATCAAATAAATAATTTGATTCGTTAAACTAGTGTACCATTTAAATAATACTACTGCATAGGTATCAGTCAGTTGTTTCTTAGATCTAATTGTCTCTAACCTTTTAATACAATGCGAGAAAAAAATACCTAGATTACCAGACTCTAAAGGTGTTGATGAAAACAGTAAGGATCTAATAATATCCGAGTTTATTAGAATATCGAAGATGTCTGTAATAGTATCGTTATCAAATGTTAAAAATATAAAATATGCGCCAAATAAAGCATCCGATGGTGAAAAAATTACCCTTGGAATCAAACAATATTGTAAAAAGATCTTAATAGCCTCATCGTTAAGCGCAGACTTCCACATTATTCCTTTCTCGCTTAGTAGTGTCGAGACCTTATTAAATGTTTGTTGATGCGCAATACCAGCAACAAGTAGATCTTTGATTTTTTTTGAAAGTTCTGCCTTCTTTTTAGTTCTGACAGCTTCCTTCAGTTCCACTGAAAGCCGTTTCTTTGTGTCATCATAGAATTCTTTATTGAACTGAATATCGTAAAGAATTAGAGTCCAAAATATTAAAAATAAATCTTTTGGAAGTTTTGAAAAATTGACACCTCTAAACGTAATATTATCAAATGTAGAGTTTTCTGTGATGTTGTTCAAGTCAATAACATTTTGGAACGAGTCTCTCCAAATGTGAAATACCCATTGTGTAGGTATATTGTAATCCGATAGTAAAATTTCAAATGGAAGAATATTTTCCTTAAATTCCGGTTCTGAAAGAGAAAACCTAACTAATTCGATAAAAGACCATAATAAGGTATTCATTTGATCACACTTAGAAGATAAAATCTTATAATGTGAATTTTCAGTGTTGGAATTTAAATTTAGATTGTAAAGCAAAATAATAATTTCCGAAATCGATTTCTGATGAACGAAATCTGACACTAGCTTTTGAGCTACACCTACATTTTTATCCCTAGTATCATAAATCAGAGATCGTGCTACCTTTTGCAAAGGCTCGCCAGAATTTAGCATTATTAAACTTTTAGTATTGATTTCATGTAAATCTCTAATACCTCCAACTGTTATGATAAGCTCTCTTAGTAATGAAGTTGCTGTAACATTACCTTGGTGTAATGTCTTTGTGATGTAAACAATAATGTTTGTTAGATCCATATCAGGGCAATTTTTAGCAAGTCCAGAGATAAATGATACTAAACGTTGAACCCAAAAGACTTCATTAATACCGTCTGATTGAATAGTTGGTCTTACCTGAGTTAAATGCAAAAGTAATACGTACTGCAATGCATCATAGGCAAATCTATTGAAATATTTAGCGGTAAAAATAACTAATTCGGAAACTTTATCATAGTTTTCAATCTGCCTAACAGTTGGAAGTAAGGTTGCAAGTGGATTTGTGGATATTAATGTAGCTAATTTTCTGGCATCTCTTTCAAGCGTATCTGTGCTTAATGCTTTTAAAATAGTCTTAGTCTCTCTCTCTGCTTTATTGAAGTACACCTTTACTAGTAGTATATCCTTAGAAGTTCTATTAATCATTTCATGATACATATAATATCTTCTTTCGAAAGGGAAAAAGCTCATTAATTCATAAATGTCAGAAGTTACCAAGCTATTTAAATCTAAAAGTGGAATTGCCGGTAGAATAAATTTTCGAACATAATTAACCCAGTTATCAACTATCTTAAGTTTTTCCTCGTCGGCTGAAGAGTTTATATTACAGATACCAATACGGCATAACTTTGAAATTAGCTGAGGGCATTTACCTAGTGAAGGACCTATAACCGTGAGATATTTATGAGACAAGTTGAACAGCGTTTCAATACTGTCTATTTGCTCTAGTTGCTGGCTCCATTCTGGGTAATAAAAAGAAAATGTCGTTTGCATATCGTTTAATTGAAATGGGTTGGCTGTTTTTTTAGATATTAGAAGATTTGGCTTATGACTCAGAATCCCTGCGTCAAAAGTTGTCCTCCTTAACGACGAAACTAAATCAGGAGTAGTATTAGAGAGATACATAGCTTTGTAAATAGGGTTGAGCATAGTATCGAATACTCTACCTAGCAGTAAAGGTAATACATCTTTTGAATAGATCAAAGATTTCCAACGACCTAAAATAGTCATAGATGGAACGATGCACCCATTTATCAATAGTCTCTCCAAAAATAATATTTTCGTGTCTTCTAAAAACTTTTTCTCTTTATTCAATTTCTGCATTTTATCATTCTCTAATTTTAATTCATTCTCTCTTTCCAGTTCTACAGACTTATCATTATTCTCTTTCGATTTGTGAGAATTGTTATTGGCACTTTCTTCATCATCATCGTCGGTTAGCGCAGCTGCCATAGCTAAGGGATTGTCGACACCTTTCATAGATTTTTCTTCTAATTCTTTATCTAAATTATCTAGATAAGCTTTAATCTTATCATTTGATAAATCTAAGTTATCCCAGATAGAAGAAAAATTAATGAAGCCAGATCTTATTAAGATACAAACCATATCTAAATAATCTGTATCATTTGGATTCAGCCGCAAATATTCTATCACGGCTCTAGAGGCTGTGATATTTCCACCTTTGTTCAGATATTTATATTTGGTACAATCAGAGATTCCTGAAGAGAGCGAAGGCCAGAAATCTGTCTGCTTCAGAAATGCAATTAAAAACTCGTATTCCGTCATAATAAAAAATTTGGAGATTTCCAAAAATATGCTTAAACACTTAAATTGATCCAGTGAATATTTTCCCATAATAAAATGTAATTGGTATGAATAAAATGAAATTTTATTAGATCTGTCGGCATCGTAATAGATAGAATAAATCAGAGTAGCATACTGAGCAAATCCAATACTTGATTCAGACAGAATGTTGTACTTTCTGATTTGATATTTTTCTCTCTTCAAAATATGTTTATAGTAAGTGTTCTGAGATGTAGAAATAAAATTTTTAGAAGCCCAGCTAAATTTAAAAAGTTCAGAATGGAGGCAGTTGAGGTTACTGCATAATCTTGTGAATCTTTCATCATTTAATTTCGGATATGCAGCAGCAGCAGATACAAATGTTCTCATCACTAATTGTTTCGTAGTTGCGGAAACTTTAATTAATGCTTCGATTAATTTAGATAAGTCATCTACTGTGACGTTAGAAGGTAAACTGTCTTGAAACAAAAATTTGAAGAATTCAATGAAAAATTCTTTTAACCATTTTTCTTGCTTGTCATGTTCCTGTATATCTGCAAAATCATGAAATATTTTAATAATCCTTTTTGAAGGGTTTGCTATGAAGCCACTATCAAGGTAGTTAAAATTGTAAAAATGAGTTTGAATTTGTTTAGATAGCAGATTCAGTCTGGTTGTCAATGATTCTGACATGATATCTGCAACGAATTAATAATATCACCGAACTTATTCTTTAATTAAATAGTATGCGCGATAAGATACTGTGTATTTTCACTAAAAAGTTTTTCACCAATTTTTCGCTTAATCTTTCAGTGTGTTCTTTTCAAGTTATTACTTAGATTTTCTTATGACGAGAGACATAAAAAAAACGTCATTTAAAAATCGCCATAGAAAATGTTTCAAAAAAAGTAAAAGCTTGTATTCTTCAATAGCATACTAGTATAAACAATTCCAACACTTTGAAATAATAAAAAATCAGATATTGCTATATCTATAGAATGGTCTATCAGGTGCTTTTAAAAAAGACCAATTAGCAAGAATATAACATCACAAACTTTGGATTTTTTATCTAATTCTTTAATCTATTATACGAAGTAGAATGCAATCGGAAGCACAAAGGCAAAAGCAACAGTATCAAATACTAAAACTAAAATACTTGGGATTAGGTGATGAATCTACTACAAAGGAAGAATGGTTAGAAAATATTCAGAAAGATACCTATTATAGTCTCCAAGCTCATTCTGCACTGCTAGAGTATATATCATTAGGTCAACATGACTCAAGCAAAACTGAAACAAGGATTAAGCTATTAAAAAAGATGTGTGAAAATAAAGTGAAAAGGACTATTGGAAATGATGATATTTCTACCAAAAAATGAATCTTTCATTTAATTGGTCTATTTTACACAAAATCATAAAATGATAATATTATCTATTGTTTTTGGAAATATATCACACAATGAATAGCCTAGTAAATCTCTAACCTTTGTTGTGGTATTCGTTGGTGTATATAAATATAGAACAGTTAAGTCAGCTATGCTAATTACTCATATTTAAAGTATTATTCTTTCATATTTGGTTAAACTAAACGAGAATAACCAACATACATAACATACCAGCTTTCTTAATCTGCATTACTAAGTTATCTTTATTCCTACGATATTCTTATTTTTTATCCATTACATTTGTGAATATCTAAATTATGTTTTCTACTATAGTCTTATCTGAAATTTATTATTATATGTTGTACTTACTGTATAGCACTTAATATTCATAAGCTGAATAACTATGCATGGTACTACATCAACTAAATACAAAAAGTATTATTCGCTTGATATAATATTTTCTAAGAACCAATTATTCTATAAAAGAAACTTCTATATACCAAAAATAGACTTGAAAAATTTTTGTTTATATTTTGCTTTACATTTATATTTTAATTCGAAAAATTAGCAAAATATATTATTAAAAAAAATTCATAATCAAAAGAAAGAAAATAATTTGCTTAGCACTACCGTTAAAAACATTATTATGTAGTCATTGTATAGCAATATTTCTAAATAGTAAATCACTTCCAATATAAATTTGTTATAAATATACATGCAATTCAGCAAGTGCATATATTACACAAATATATATTGGCAGTATAAAATAATTAAATCAATTTCATATAAATTCAACTAAATAAAATACAAAGCAGCACCTGCAACTAAAGCAGCAAAACCCAGCCCATTTAAATTATTGCGTGCCATATTTTCACTAGCGGTTGAGACTACCGATGGGTGTCCAGAACTTGTGAAATTCGAAGAATTGTCATGTTGTGATGGACCAGTAGAGTTAAAGTTACCTGACATGGTATCAGTAAAAATTCCTGTCGAATTAGACTGCACTGATTCCGGGGCAGAAAATGAAGTGGTTGTCGTAGAATGCTCAGTACTAGCTGAAGAAACGGTAGATTGGATTGAAGTTTGCAAATCCGTTTGAGCCAATGACAATGAGGCAAATAATGTTAAAAAAGTTATTGAAGTGAGTTTTAATTGCATTTTTTTTGGTTATTTTTAATATTCCCAAAGTTGCTAATAAATGGTTGAAAAACACTCACAAGTTAGAAAGTAGCTTTTAGGCAAAAGTGAAGAGTCTTTATACCTCTAAGAATTTAATTTTGCCAAACTGCTGCTATTTTTGATTAAGACAAGATGATGGTTATGGCACACCCCTAATGTATTATTAACCCTAGATAATTCGTGTTTTCTTCTATCACATTCTTTATACTTTCACATGAAGTAAAAACAAGTTATTTGGAAACATTAGCTTTTCTAATAATGTATGGACGGCAAATTTAATATAAGATATATTTACTATTTATCTCAGAGATAATCAGGTTAATTCTAAGTAGGGTTTGTGATTTTTATCTTTAATTTTTTTATCTTATTGTTCTTAGATACAATTCCCGAAATTCTCAATTTTTCTTTATCCTTTATTTTAGTACCAATAACCGGGGATAGGATATTTTTATCTTGCCTGTTTATACCAGGATTACCTTCAGATGAAAGTGCATTTTTTGCTAATAGCTCTTTTCTTCTATCAAATTCTTGACCCTTGTTACTTAGGTATTTTTCCAAATCATTCTTTTGCTTAATTTTTGCACTTTCAATGTTATTATAATAATCTATTTCCTTTTTACTTAATCTATTAAAGCCTTCACGATCTCTTATATTTCGAGTGAATTCTTTTTGTTTCTTAATAGTACTGTTTCTTAATTGATCTCTCAGCGTCTTCCGTTCTCTACGCCTTGCTTCTGATTCATAACGTTCTTGCTGGATATGAGCCTTTTCTTTCTGTTCTTCAAGATTGGTTACTCCTTCGGAAACAAATACCAGAGGTTTCTTCCCTCTAATTCCAGAAGTTTGTTGGGTGCCATTTATGGAAATGGTAGTAAGTGATTGCTCTGAAGCTTTTTGATTTATTTTTTTCATAACCTCAAGTGGATTAGTTAGCCTCTCAACCTCTCTTTATTATTATCACCTACAGAGAAATATATTTTCCCTTTAAAATATATTTATCTAAGTTGGATATTTTTTTGACTAAATTTGGCTTATCAGTTTTAACAACTTTTATATATTCCATATGATGCAAAATTTCGGAGTTGTCAAGAAGGTCGTCAGTCAAGTTACGGACGATACCATAAGATACAAAAAAAATGTATTTCCGAAAGAAAAATAAATACTTCAGAGAAGCAGAAGTACATACCTACAAGAGCAGTTATATTCTTATAATAGTCGTTAAGTATTTAAAAGTTTGTAGCAATCTGACTGTTTCCGTGAAAATGTATCAACATATACTCAGATCAATGTGGGCCATCTGAATACAGCATAAGGTATGACATATTTTACATCCAATAGACATAAGTTGTAGAATTTTTGAATTTCCAGTTAAATAATATATAATGAGAATTAGTATTAGAAGTGACAATTTGGAAATAAACACCTAAAATAACAACTTTCTACCTTGCAGTTTGTAAAATATTTTACAATCTATTTTCTTTTTGGCTAAAAGTAATAGTGTGATAGCAATTTTCTTACACGATGCCAGGGTGGAGGACAAATCAGAAAATAGGGATACAATAGACTTGCGAGTCACAAAGAATAATTAATATCAATTTTTATAATTGGGCGATAAAGACAAGAAAAATAGTAAAGAAATAAAGGCTTATAATCCTTTATCATTTATTACTAAAAATTTTAAATATTTTACGTTACTTTCAGAATATTGAGTAAATAAATATATATCTATGCACTGTGCTAATTAACGAGTAACGAATTTTGAAAATAGTACATTAATTTTCAAAAAAACTAGTTTCATCAAACAATTTATGAGATCCAATTGCCTCTGTTGGCAAAAAACTAGTAGTTGTCAATCGATTTTCATACTCAACACTATATGAGTGATTACCTTTTTCAGATGGCATACAATATTGATATGATTGCTGGTGAAGTTCATAAATATGTTGTTCCAAATTTGATGGATAACTCTTCTTCAAATTTTCGCTGAAGAGGAGCTCACGATCAAAATCAGATGAGCACAGAGGTATCATTGTTTGATTCTCAGACTTGGACCCCTTTCCAGAAAATAATCTTGGGATTATTTCAAGATTCAATGAACTACCCTCCCTGGTAGGTGGAACTTCTTGTGTCGTTAATTTATTTATTCCTTCTGATATTAGACTTAATCCTTCTTCAAAACTAGAGTCAAGGGAAGATGATATATCCCTTTCATCATTTAAATACTTACTTAATCCATTAGAAAGTATTCTCTCAGCTTTTGTTAGACTAAAATTTTCGATAAGATCATCATCTTTGTCAATAGGATCTATTATCTTTTCTTTTTTTGATATTTTTGGATTAGAGATAAATGACAAATCAATAGAAGAAGGAAGTACCGATGTTTTTAGAGATATTTTCTCATTCTTAAAATATTTTAATGGTTTTAATTCTACATCTTTTATATTTATGGAGTCTGGAATATTGTCGGAATTTTGATTTACATTTTCGCTTTCCCTTTCCTTTAAGGAGGAAAGTATATAAGGATTATTGGAAGGATTGGAAATTATTAGATTTTCAATATGCTTCAGAGTTTCTACATTTTGTATGGCAGATTTTTGAAATGATGAATGCATTCTTGAATTTATTCTGGTGTTTTTTATGGCATTATTCACAGTGGGTGTCACCATTGGTAATGTGTTATTTTTCTTATTTCTTTTAGAAGGCCTTCCTTGAATTGAGTTTGAATCCATTGTAGATAAAATAATTCTATTTTTATCAAGTTCTAATTGTTTACTTTTCCTTCTATATTTATCTTTATTTGCTGAGATTGGAGTTGAGGAAGTTTTCATTGTTATTCTTTTAGAATTTGCATAATTTGAAGGAGAGCGTCCACGTATTATTAAAGAAGGTGTTCTCATTTCTTGAATTGGAATAAAAACTTCTTTATACATAGTATCTTCCGAATTGATCTCAGATTGAAATGAGCAATCTTCTAAATCGTCTCCCGTTTGAACATCAATAATTGCGCCTAAAATTACATGCAGTTTAAAATATTTATTTCTTTGCAGTGGATTTTTAATATTCATTGAGGAAGCAAATTGCACACGTTCATATCTTGCTACTTTTCTGATACAATCTTCAGGATAAGTATTAATGATGGAGTCTTTGGAGAAGAAATTTGGCACTTTATCTCTGTGGAAATGGAATGTGGAGTCATATTTTTTCATTTTGGCTAAATTACGAACATTTGAAGCCTCTCTAATTATTTGATGTTGTGGAAGAGGTCCAGGTATCAAAGGAAATACAGGTGGTTTAAAATGTGGTCCTTTATCTCTTTTTGCAGTATGTTGAATTAATTCAATTTTAGAATTATCCTCTGCACTCCGTGCTTGAATTTTTATTGCAAAATATTTGATTGGCTGAAGTTCAACAGATATATCCCCTATATTGGTTTTATTTTTGTTTCTAGGAATTATCCCAAATGAACTTGCCAAAAATTGATCTAAATTGAAATCCGGAGTTTCAAAGGTGGAAACTAAGGTAAAATAATTTCTCTTATAGCCAACCCACTCATTTTCAATAAAATCGAATCCTCTATCGATCCGCGGACAAAGGGTTATGTTCAGTTTTTTCCCAGTATTGAGTTCAATTACAGAATACAGTTGCCTTGCTTTCTCAAAATGCGGACCAACTTTAAATTGCAAAGTTGATCTTGGGGCAACTTTTAGTTTTCTTTTATCAAAGTAATTTGATGTTGACCCATCATCATTAATATGTGTCTCAATCATTCCATTATCTTCGTCATATTTAAGTGTCAAATCCATATTATTGGCCAATGTAGTAATATCCTTATATTCCGAAGCTTCATCATTTTCAATGGAAATTTCACTCTCAGTAGCTTTACTTCTTTTGCGGTATTGCCTCTTCTTATCTCTTTCTTTATTCAGAAATGTTTCTTGCTGAATAATTGGATCAACCATGTGCACTAAATCCATCATTTTTTAATTTCTAGAACAATGCTTTTTTCGTAAATCACCTTAATCTTTATTATAAAAACTTGACATAAAAAGATGCCCAACTTATATCGTTTTCAACAATAATATATTTCCCTAACTACACTCTAAGCTTTGAAAAAGTTTTGGTTCATTACTTTCCAAAGCATCCATAATTTAAATGTCAACACTACAAGCTAAAATGATTGAGAGAGAGAAATAAAAAATTTTCTCAACCTTATTATCCACAAAATTGTAAATTCAAAAAGAAATTTCATCTGAAAATCAAAAAAGCGTATTAAAATGACTTCGGCGGCAAATGTGGCAAAATTTTGTGACACCAATAATTTACCCGGCTTTAAGCACGTGCCTCTTTTTAAAATGTGAAAAACTAAAAATTTGCTTCTAATTTTTTTTTTCAAGTGAAGCGATGAGATGCGATGAGATACTACTGCTCAGTAGCAAAACTTAGATTTGAGAAACAGTTAATCATACATTAGATTTATTTTGAACATTCAAAAAGTGGGATGCTCCAAAAATTACAGTAAGCATTTACTAGTTTTTAAGACTATATAATTATTTTGAATAAACACCTGAATAATTGAATAGTTACTGCTGTCTTGGAAACAAAAACAACTTAGAAATCTAGGATAAATTGACAACATACAATGGTTAAAAAAGCTATTGATTCTCGTATTCCAAGTTTGATTCGAAATGGTGTCCAAACTAAACAAAGATCATTCTTTGTGATTGTAGGTGATCGGGCTCGTAACCAGCTACCAAATTTACATTATTTAATGATGAGCGCCAATCTAAAGATGAATAAGTCAGTATTGTGGGCCTACAAGAAAAAACTATTGGGCTTTACATCCCATAGAAAGAAGAGAGAAGCAAAGATTAAAAAAGAAATTAAAAGAGGCACGAGGGAAGCTAACACACAGGATCCTTTCGAATCTTTTATTTCTAACCAAAATATTAGATATGTGTATTACAAAGAGACAGAAAAGGTTTTGGGGAATACTTATGGTATGTGTATTTTGCAAGATTTTGAAGCACTCACACCAAATTTACTAGCAAGAACTATAGAAACAGTCGAAGGTGGTGGTATTGTTGTTATTCTTTTGAAGTCAATGTCTTCATTAAAACAATTATACACCATGACTATGGATATACACTCTCGTTACCGTACTGAAGCTCATAATGATGTCGTTGCTAGATTCAATGAAAGATTTATCTTGTCTTTAGGTTCAAATCCAAATTGTTTGGTTGTAGATGACGAATTAAATGTCTTACCAATATCAGGTGGTAAAAATGTCAAGGCTTTACCACCTCCTGACGAAGATACTATTAGTCCGAAAGAACAAGAATTAAAAGATTTAAATAGTTCATTAGAAGATGTACAACCTGCAGGCTCACTAGTTTCTTTAGCTAAAACTGTAAATCAAGCACATGCAATTCTTCAATTTATTGATTCAATTTCCGAAAAGACTTTAAATAGTACTGTTGCATTAACTGCTGGTAGAGGTAGAGGTAAATCTGCTGCATTAGGTATTTCAATTGCTGCTGCTATATCTCACGGTTATTCTAATATATTTGTTACTTCTCCTTCTCCAGAAAACTTGAAAACTTTATTTGAATTTATTTTCAAGGGTTTTGATGCTCTAGGTTATCAAGAACATATCGATTATGATATTATCCAGTCTACCAATCCTGATTTCAATAAAGCTATCGTAAGAGTTGATATTAAAAGAGATCATAGACAAACTATTCAGTACATTGTTCCTCAAGATTCCCAAGTATTGGGCCAAGCAGAATTAGTTGTTATTGATGAAGCTGCTGCAATTCCACTACCCATTGTTAAAAAACTCTTAGGCCCATATTTAGTTTTTATGGCATCTACCATAAATGGTTACGAAGGTACAGGAAGATCTTTATCTTTGAAATTAATCCAACAATTACGTAACCAAAATAACTCATCTGGTAGAGAAGAATCACAAACAACTGTTGTCTCGAGAGATAATAAGGAAGCTGGTACTGGTATGTATGATACTGGTCGACAATTGCGTGAAATTTCATTGGATGAACCAATTAGATATGCTCCTGATGATCCTGTTGAAAAATGGCTAAATAAATTGCTATGTTTGGATGTTACTTTAATAAAGAATCCAAGATTTGCAGCTAGGGGTACTCCACACCCATCTCAATGTAATTTATTCATTGTTAATAGGGATACGTTATTTTCCTACCATCCTGTTTCCGAATCGTTTTTAGAAAAAATGATGGCATTATATGTCGCATCTCATTACAAGAACTCTCCTAATGATTTGCAATTAATGAGTGATGCACCAGCCCATCAGCTTTTCGTGTTATTACCACCAATTGATCCAAAGGATGGTGGTAGAATTCCAGACCCATTATGTGTCATTCAAATTGCACTTGAGGGTGAGATTTCGAAAGAAAGTGTAAGGAATTCATTATCTCGTGGTCAGAGAGCTGGTGGTGATTTAATCCCATGGCTTGTCTCTCAACAATTTCAAGATGAAGAATTTGCCGGATTAAGTGGTGCTCGTGTTGTCAGAATTGCTACTAATCCAGAATATGCTTCAATGGGATATGGTTCTCGTGCTATCGAACTATTAAGAGACTACTTTGAGGGTAAATTTACTGATATGTCTGAAGAAACTAAACCAAAAGATTTTTCATTGCAGAGAATCGATGATAAAACATTAGATAAAACGAACTTATTAAAGGATGATATTAAACTGAGAGATGCTAAAACACTTCCACCTTTATTGTTAAAGTTGTCTGAGCAACCACCAAACTTCTTACATTATTTGGGTGTTTCTTTTGGTTTAACCCAGCCACTACACAAATTTTGGAGAAACAACAAATTTGTACCTGTTTATTTACGTCAAACTGCAAATGATTTAACTGGTGAACATACATGCGTTATGTTAAACGTCTTAGAAGGCAGAGAAAATAAATGGCTCATCGAATTTTCTAATGATTTTCACAAACGATTATTACAACTACTTTCATATGATTTCAAGAAATTTACATCTATTCAAGCATTGAGTGTTATTGAAAGTAGTAAAAAATTAGAAGACGAATCTAACAAGCCCAAAGAATTAACTAGATCCCAATTGGATGATATATTTTCACCATTTGATATGAAAAGATTAGATTCTTATGCCAACAATTTATTAGATTATCACGTAATCGTTGATCTGCTACCTGCTTTATCGTTGATTTATTTCAGTGATAAAATGGGTAATTCGGTTAAATTATCTAGCGTTCAAAGTGCCATTTTATTGGCTATTGGGTTACAACGTAAAAATATAGATGATATTGCCAAAGAATTGAATTTACCAGTGAATCAAACAATTGCAATGTTTGCAAAAACAATGAGAAAATTTTCAACGTACCTCCGTAGTGTCTTGAGTAAATCTTACGAAGCAGCAATGCCTATTTTAAAAGATGAGAAAGTTGCTGAAATGGATGGTGATGAACAAAAAATATATAATGCGACTGAAACTATGAATAAGATAGAAGATGAGTTAGAGGATGCGGGCACAGAAGCAATTAAAGCTATGAGAGAAAAGCAAAAGGAATTAATCAATTCTTTAAAATTAGATAAATATGCTATTAAAGGTGATGATGAAGAATGGAATGACTCATCTAAAAGTCTGGATAAAGCTGCTAAGCAAAACGGCGGTGTTGTCAGTGTCAAAACAGGTACTAAGAGATCCACTAAAAATTCAGAAGATATTTACAATCAAGAAATGAATGCCGTGAAGAAACCTAAAAAATCTAGATCTAAATCTAAATCTAAAAAATAGATAAATAAAGTTATGACGTTCAGGAATGATTAAAAGATAAATAAGTAATATTTGACTTATAATGCTTATTATATAAACTTTATGTGCCTACTATATATACCACTTTATTTGTACATTAATTAATACTATGTTGCATATTATACTACTAAAGCGGTTTACTACTATAAAAAAAGATATTTCCCTGCTTACTTAATTAAAATTTAAGGAAAATTATTGAAATCGATAATTAGTGACGCTTCTTTTGAATCACGTGATTAATGTTACTTCGCTTTAATTTTTAGAAAATCCAAATTCTAAAATTAAACGACTAATATATATTAAAAGTAAGAATAGGATATTCCTAAATATGTAAACCTTAAATAAAAATATTTCTTTCAAGGTTACTATTTCTTTATAGCTAGCAATTCTACTATAAGCACACTATACAATGGTTGAATTAACAGAAGTACGTGAATCAGGAGAAGATCAATTAGCCCAAACTTCGGCTATAAATGATAAAGGTCCACTTTTATCAGATATCAACGATAATGATGATAAAAATGACGATGATGATGATGATGATGATGATGATGATAGTACATTCGATCAAGATGAAACTATTTGGGAAAGAATAGAAGCCTTAAAAGATATGGTTCCACCAAAGCAAAGACATCAAATTTCTGGTGGTTTAAGCACAATTGGATCTACAATTAGAGGGGTATTTAATAAGAGTTTCAGTTTGACATGGATTATTACTACAAGTGCTTTGCTATTAGGTGTTCCGTTATCTTTGAGTATCTTAGCGGAACAGCAATTAATCGAAATGGAAAGAAGCTTTGATTTACAAAAGGATGCCAATGAATTATTAGGTCAACAGGAAAACAAAGAGAGCTCCGGTAATGCTACAGCTACTGCTTAGGAGATAACTCATCAAATAAACCTAATGAATTTTTCATCATGCATTTAATTAATCTATAGCAATAGTTATTAATCAAAAACTAAAATTTTTTGAACAAAATTATAAACTTGTATATAAAAATAAGGACTAATAATATGTTTATATTGTTTTTCTCCTTGAAATGTCTATTCTTATGCATTTATTGCACACTCTATGATTAAATAGAGCGGAAAAATATAAAATATTTTAAGAGTATAGTCCTGAATGTAGTTTTGCTATAGAGCTAATTATAGGCAAATGTTTATAAAATTTTATATATAGTAGGAAGACAAAGATAATAAGTAAAAGTTACATGTAATATTGAAAGAGTTGAAATGATTTTTATGTAATTACTAGTGAATTAAGATAGTTTCTTTGGATGTTTAATGGATAATGCATACATATCTAAGTAAGTGGTGAATTCATAAATAATTTCATTTATGAAAAAAGCATGCATACCCACAGATAAACCAAAACCAAACCATGATAGTGCAGTACTGACGGTAATTTGTTCGTAATTTAAACCATTTACCATGAACAAATATGTGGCTATTTGTAAAACAGGCAAAAACATTGGAGGATTTATCATTGGATAATGTTGTTGTGTTAGATGTCCAACAATTATACGACCTACGACGAAAGCCATTGTAAAACCAATACTTAGTATAAATGGCAAATTAATAAAATTTGGTTGAATTGATATTAGGAAGAAAACCGGAATATAGAACAAGATAAAGGGCAATAAGCCTTTGAAGGCATTATTAATATTCTTTTCAATAGCAGTTCTATTTTCTGAAGGGGTATTTTTTTCATAATATTCAATAACATTTCTTCTTGCAGAAATAATATTAAAAATAATACCGATTACTATTAAGTAAATTAGCGCGTGTGAGGTAGTAACATTAAAAGGTTTATTAACAAATAAAGTGATATCAAATAAATGGACGTTCCAGATTGCATCTTGCCCAAATATACCAGTTAAAATGAAAAATCCAACTAAGCCTAATATCCCTTCAACTGGACCTGAAAATTCACTTAAGAATAATTTATGTGTATGGAATTCTTCCCAAGTGCTCAAATAGAAATTGCATAAACAACTAAATTGAGCAAATATCAGTATATGTGTGTAACCCATACCCATTGCAGAACAAAATGGAAGGATAGACAAGGTGGTATTCAAAGAATCAACACAGTGATCAAATAACTCACCCAATGGTCCTGATTGCCCAGTTCTACGAGCATGCATCCCATCACAAGCATCAAATGTTTGATAAAGAAATAGTCCTAGAGCATATGAGAAATAAGTCCAACGAGGGGATTCTTGGGTTAATGATGGATCATAGTATAGAGTCGTAGCGACATTTATTAAGATGAAACAAAATCCTAATAAAGTAACCAAGTTTGGAGCCATCCATGTTGGGAAAATTAAAGCAAATTTTGTCCAAAATGGTTTTAAGATATACTTGGTTACAATAGAGCGATCTTCACTACTATATCTGATTTAAAAAGCATAAATAGATCACATAATTAAATAGGAAAAAATAAATTAGAATAAATTACCAAAAGTTGTTAGTAAAGCAAAATTGTTTTTGAATTATGATTCAATGTACTGTAATAGCCATAGAATTACATACTTGTAGTTTTTCAAATTCACTAGAGATGATTGAGGCACGAAGAAACCCATCTTTCTTGGAAGGTGTTATTATAATAAATAAATAGGTCCGTCTATCTTTTATAAATCAAGAAAGTCACTCTGCAGGAATTATGCTTATAATAATAAGAATAACATTTGCAATTCATATTTAATTTCTATTTTTTCGTACCAATAAATGTGAAAATTGAAAGAGAATAAAACAAAGAAAGCAATTAAGCTTAGATGATGGTTTAATCGGATATTTAGAATAATTTCGTGTTTTCAAAATTGCATAGAGTAACAAAATGCTAGCGGAAAATGACGAAAATGTGAATAAAAATGGAAATATGAAATAATAATATTGGATGAGGTTTCGACGTTACTCTTTTCCTTAAACGTACCAAATTGAGATGCTTTTAGATCTTGAAAAGTTTAAAACTTATTTAATTAAATTCTTGATGATAAGATATGGAAAGAACGGAGGGAGAGATTGCTTCAAATCTATATTTCAGCTTGAAAATATTTGATATGATATAGATTATAGTTCATAGAACTGTTTTCGACTTTGAACACTGATATATAAAGCATATTATAGAGGATATGGCCGACACGTTTTTCATAGCAATAAGTGGATGTTCATCAACAGGCAAAACCGTATGATCTTTTCATTATGCTTATGTAAATATTATAACACTTCATGTACTAACAACTACAACTTTTGAATTCTATTTGTTTAAAAAAAATAAACAGACCTTAGCTAATATAACAAAAAACTGTTTTCCGGAAGCCTTACTATTACATGAAGATGATTTTTATCTTCATGATGATGAAATCCCAATCAATAAGAAATATAATATTCCTGATTGGGATTGTGCTGAGAGTTTGAATATTGAATTACTAATGGAAGAATTAAGTAATATTCGTAAGACAGGTCAAATAACCACAAAATTAATTCACAACAACAATATTGATGATATTAGGAAGTTTCTGTTGCCAGAGGAATATTTAGAAGAGCTAACTAAGAAATATTCTATTTTGTTTAAAAAATATAGTAAACATTCTCAATTTCAAATAGTCATTGTTGAAGGATTCATGCTATTTCATCAAGACAGACTATTAAATGAATTCGATTGTAAATTATTGATTCGTTCACCCTATGAGATACTTAAGAAAAGAAGAAACGCTAGGCCCGGATATCAAACTTTAGATTCATATTGGAAAGATCCACCTTATTATTTTGATGAATTTGTTTATAAGGGCTATAAAGAAAGTCATCGTCATTTATTTGAAGAAGCGGATGTTGAAAAAAGTCTAAAAGTTGAATATGCTAATGTTCTAAAGGATTATTTAAATACAGATGAGAAAGATATTCGTGAAGGTCTTGATTGGGTCTATAAAGAGATTTCCCAATCGTTACACAATAAGTATCCTACTATTTAAATATATATATAAAACTAAATAGAATGGCCCTATATGTAGTTAAAAGGGGAAGATACAGAAGAAATATCGTCTTTATTAGCCTCCCTTTCTTTGCCATACACCATCTACTATTCTTTTAACCAATTCATAACCACTGCCTGATCCTTTTACATTTTCTACTTTAAAAGGAGCTTCAATGACTACATCACCTAATACTACAATTTTATCATTAGCAATTTTAGTATCATTTAAAGTTTTCTTTAAAGTCTCAAAGACAAGTGACCTTTCATTAGTTGTGGAGTTGATAGTATTTATATTGGAAGTATCTTTGATACGGTTTTGGATATTAGTTAAATCAACTAATTGTGGTAAAGTTATTTTATTAATTTGAGCAGATTTATCCGGTTTATTTAATACAATCAATTTTTTAACAAAATTATTTTGGATAATTCTAAAAGAATTATTATTATCATTACCATTGGCACTTGTAGAAGTAGGAGAAGGAATTGTATTAGTTTGTAAAGTAATGGTCAAGTTTCTTGAATTGACAGAATATATTGTGCCCAGAATGGTTTCATCCAATACGGTGATAACTTTGACTTGAAAACCACGAGTTTGATCTAAATTCAACATGCTTGATTATGTTTTACTTAATAACCCTTAAAGCCAATTGTTATCTAATAAGCTGGCAGTTAAATTCGTAGCTAATCCCTCTTCCTCAATGGTGAACCACCTTTATGCGCAGGTAACAATGTGTAAAAGACTAAAGTTTTTAATGATTTGTTAAAAAGAACTAAAACAAATTTAAAGCCTCTTAGTCAAGCACATCTTCAATATTTTCCAAATGTGCATCTTCAAATTCTTGTGCTTCACACTAAGTAATGTTTCCTTCTTACTAGTCTAGACTGTTTGCTAATTCTCGGGCAGCTAGGGCACTGATCTGAACCTATTTGGGCCCGGTTCGATTCTCACACGAAAATAAAAAAAATATGAAAGACAAAGATTCGAACACACGACTTTAGTATTTTTTTTATCGTGCATTCGACTCTGAAAATATATATTTTTTTACTATTTTTTCAGGATCCCGGAAAATTCTTCGTTTTTGGAAAACTGCTCGGGCTCGGGAATAAGTCCACTCAGGACACAGTGGAAAATGAACATTCAATGATATAGAGTTTACAAGAATAAAGAAATGATGATCTAGATATTTAAGGATATGAAGGAGGATTCACTGCAATTCATAGGGGTCAAACTCTTGAGCTTATTGTAGTCGATCAGTTAACTACAATAGATAGCTATAATACTTTATTTTCATATTGAGAGAAACGATATTTCTGTGAAAGAAATTGACATTACAATTTCAATTGATCTCTGAGAATGAGACATAAAAAAGATAATCCAGTGAAATCGATCTCATTGGAAAATATAAGATCCTTACCATTGTCGTTAAGATTTAATGATGATACATCTTTAGTTAGAGCTAATCACTTATTAAAAAGCCAAAGAAAGTCATTTCCCGGTGAATTATCAACTAATGATTATCTGATGTCCATAAATAACACCAAATTGAATTCAAATATCAGTTCAAATAATAATCCCAACAATAAAAATATAAATCTTCATGGGTCTAATACATTCAATAATAAAATATCAAATAGGCCAAATATTAAGTTTGAAATGTATGATGAAGATTTAATGGCAAGAGGCAATAGCTCTGATATCATAAACATGGATATTACTAGGAACGGCAATTGTAATAACAAATATATTAGCAATAGCAATAGTAGCAGTAGTAGCATTGGTGATGGTGATAAAACATCTATAGATCATCCAAATAAACAACATGCTAACTTATTAGATTTTAAAGTGAATACTCAAGCTAGGAACAATGATGATATGAATGTGAACTCTAATGTCAATCGTTATTCAGGAACAAATATTATCTCTTCCTCAAATGATACTAGATTGAAGAGTGATATTCAAGCGGATAATTTAAATTTAGAAGAAACTCAGGAAGACGATATTATTGATGATGAAGTGGTCGAAGAAGAGGCTGTAGAAGAAGATGAGGATGAAGAAGAGGCTATTGATGAAGATCAAGACGAAGACTTCGCAAATGTAGATGAAATTGATGGTCCAATACTAGCGACTCCAAGAAATAATGAGCCTCCCTCGTCTCCGTTATTATCTGCAAGAAAGGCTATAGATATGAAAACTGCACAAGGCGTTTCAATACCTAGTAAAATATCCAAACAAAGTTTAAATCAAGATGACAAGAATAAAACACTTCTGGCATCTATTCAGAATGGCAATTCAATTAATTCTACTAATAATGATGCTGTTAGTAATGATAACAGTAATAAGAACGATAATGTCAATGAAAATAAAGCATCATGTGTATCTAATACACCAGCAACAACAACCCCAATATCTACATCAACAACCACATTTTTCTCTACATCAACTAGTAATAAAGTAGATTATAATTTGCCCGTTGATAACCAATTAAAACAAAAGTTAGAAGAGAGGGCTGCTCAATTGATGGAATCAAAGGATATATCAGTAGGGACAAACTTGAAATTAGATTGGTCTTTAAAAGATTTTTACGGCTTGAATTATGAATTAGATAATTGGTTTTCTTCCCCAGACTTCAGTTTATTCAAATCGATGGTTCACTCATTTAATAGTTCAATAGAATCTCCTGAAGATTTCATTGATGATGAAAAATACTGCTTAAAAACAATTAATAGATTAGTGGATAGTTTACCAAAGAAAATCCCCATAGAAAATAACTCCAAATTTTTACATTTAAACAGTTATTCAAATGATATTCTTCATAAAACCAGTATATTGCTTTTGACTTACATCGCAATGGGTACCTTTTCATTAACTGAAGATATTAATGGTCAGTTAATTGAAATTAAAAAAAATGTCAGATTGTTAATACCAAATTTACTAAAAATTATTGAGTCATTTAAATTTATTGCAATCCAATGTAGAGATTCAGAAGTTGATCTCAAAAATAAATCGCAACAATTATTTTGTATGTCGACTATAATATATTTTATTGTTTCAGTTTGCTTAGAAGAGAGAGAGTTATATTTTCAAAATGAAAAAATAAAATTAGATAACAATAGCCCTTATTATGGCAATTTAGACAAAACTAATTCAAGAGATGAAACGAACTTTATATTTATGGCAATAGAATATTTTCAATCTTCAGGGTTTTTACAATTTTTAACGCGGTATATTGAACATTGGCGTTGGTCAAGTAGATTATCAATGCGTATTAGAAACATTATTAATTTATGTTTTAAGCTATTAGTTTTACAATTTGGTGATCGAGATCTTTATAAAGTAGCAAAATCTGAAATTTCAAAATTGCATGGTATAGATATAGAGAAGAAAACTTCAAAAAATTTAACAATATCGCCCTTACATTATCAAGCTTTTCGTGAAGATATAATATCAAGGTATCCTGATTGTAAATTACCATTATCCAATCTACCAGAAGAAAGAGATAACTCAAATTCATTATCACAATTTTTGCAAATACCAAGACCAAAATCAAAAAACCCTATTAACTTGTCTTTAGCAGAACCAAATCAACATTTAGCTACTCCTTGTCCATCACCTCCGAGATCAAGATCTTCATCAGATTCTTGCTTGGATTTCAATAACATGCCTCTATATCAATTTAATCACACTCAACGCTCTAGAAAATCATTACAGACTAATATGTCGTTCCCAAATCTTTATCCTTCAGACGATGAAGACGGGCTTGATTCATTATCAAAGAGAATCACTATATATGATGATAAAGATGATCACGATGTCCGAATCCCATTTAGCATCAAAGAAGCATCAAATATTCTAAGTAGAAATGTGGAAATAAAGCTAAGTATAAAGCAACTATGGCATGAGAGAGATTTATTTATGACCACAGAACGAGGATGGCAGCCAAATACATCATCAGATACATACAACTATATATCATATGAAAACAAAGAGAACAATCAATTCATTAACATTATGAAAAGAGTAGACCAGTTTTATAAAGATTCATTGCCATCATTTAATTCTTTGATATTCGTATTATTACAAACTATAGAGTCAAATTTATCCAACCCTGAGTATAAGGAAATGGACAAAGAAGAAAGTACCGGGACCCCATCAAACGAGAATAATTCTAACGAGGAGAAAGAAAAGGATGGCAATGGATCTAAAGATAATATATCTGTGAAATATGCTAACGAAATACCCAATTTAGCTGTTTTAACTCCCCAATTAGAGATTATTAAAGCTAAGCAACAAGTGCTTAGGAGTTCAACTGGGATTATATTTATTATTCTTCGCTGGCTAAAGTTAAACCATATTTTGAAATTTGAATATTTTTCAGTGCTACTATATGATTCAAGATATTTTACAATCTGTACAGCTTTGTTGAACAAGGTTGCAGAAAATTACTCTGATAAAGCATTTAATAGAATGATGACCTCAAAAAATTCTTTATGGAAAGAATGCTCAAAATATAATGCAAACTATACGTCGTTCTATGACTCCTCTAGCCAGTTGCCAGTAAAAACTGACATTACAGTTCTTTCGTCATTGTCATATCTTTTAAGGATTTTAAGAAAAATAACTGGTAATAAAACTCAAAGAATAAAGGAACTCCCAGTTCCTCTAGGCATTATTTTTAAAAAGTTGTACAAAATTTTTAACTTAGATATTTATCACCCTATGTTACGAATTATGAGAGAATTGACGCCATTTAAGAATAAAAGATGGAAATCTGAACATATGGAACTGATTTCGGGTGTATATCTGTATGAAAAATTAGAGTTAATTGAAAATTGGGTAACTGGTAAAGAAATATCCAGTGAGCTTAATGACGCATGCGCACAAGAAATTGCATTAAGAGCCCTTTTACAGTTTTACAACTTTTTACATTATGAACACTCAATGGAGGATATGGGATATGCACAAAGACCGAATTCGGAATCGTATTTAATAAATACAGAATCTGAGTCTGTAGGTTTATAACTAGTTATAGATATTTGCTCCAGGTTTTATAAACACATTTTAATTAATATTAATAGTACATAGTTATAATTGCATTCTATATTCTACAAAAAAAAATTCATTCAATATTATTTCGCTGTTGTTTCTATGGTCTATCACTCATATTTGATGTTAATATTAAGCTGTACAGGTGAGGTGTTTTCTATTAAATACTTCTGTTTATCTATCTTGACTCAAAAAATTAATAAAATGGGGACCAACCAAAAAACAATTGAGCAAGTTTCGTTTCATCTGTAGCTTGTTGTATTAATTCTTGAACTGTTGACTCAACACTTAAACCATTACCAACTAGCTTTTCTTCAATAGTATTAATTGCTCTTAAAGATTGATCATTAGCCTCTTCATCATTATTTACTTCACTGTGACAAATAGTATCAGGTTCAGTTACCAGTTTATGAAAGTTAGTTTCATCCATAGATTCGTTCAGTTCAACCAAATGCCTGTGCTTTCTCATTGGAGACATTACCCAACTATATAAGGGATCCCATTTCAGTAAATTCATTACACTTAAAAATTTCTGATGATTTTCTCTCAATACTGAATAGGTATATTCACAATTCTTACGGAATAAACCTTCGACTCCTGTAACACCAAAACCGTTTATTATATCGCGTGTTAGTCTAAATGGTATGGTTTCAGGTATGGGAAGTAATCGGCCCTGGTCAAAGGCTATCCCTAAATCAATATGAATCGGTTCACCAGAATGTGAATCAATTAAGATATTATTTAGATGTCTATCCCCCAAGCCAAGAACAAAGCCAATAATTGATGTTACTGCAACGCCCTTAGTATAATTCATCTTTGCCGAAAACCAATCATCTGGATGTAAAAATGCATTGAAGAAAAATTTACGTAGCTGGGGTTTAATTCTATCAGTGAGTTCTTTAAAGCAAGCAACTTTTTCTGACGGAGTTTTATTCTGAGCATTTTTCATTAAACTTCTAGCTTTATTAAAAGTAAGCTCATCACCTTTATGCAAATCATTTAAGATCTCATGCAACGAAATCGAGTTACGAACAAACTCTATCATTCCTGTTCCAGGATCTAAAGGTATTACCTCATATGTACGTATTTTCAAATATTTTGCTCGTAGTTTTTTATGGCTTGCAAAAATGTGGTTAACCTTCTGGAATGCTTGTTCCATTACAGAATCTTGCTTTAAATCATCTTTACTGCCTTTCATTAGAACTTTATATTGAAGGCCATCTGATTGAGTAAAACTAACAATTTTAGGTAACGATAATCCAGTTGCAGAAACTATGAGTGTACTTTTAATGCTAGTGATATATGCTCTCGGTGATTTGCCATCTTGAGAACATTTAATAGTTACCGGCGCTGTAGGCAGTGGAATCTTCTGGAGTAATAAATCTACTAGCCAATATTTTCCAATTTTAATATTTTCTAAATTAATAGAACGAGTGTTTTTCGAGATCTTCAAGTTAGCCAACTTAACGACCTCATTACAGAAAATCTCAATTGGAGTTACATACGTGGCATAAAATTTGCCATTCTCAATCCTTTTTAACCGATGCATAATTCTTTCTACTGCTTCAATTTTTTGTGACATATCAGAATGAGTACCGTCTAAATATGATTTGTGTAATCGAATATTCATTATAGCATATAAGGAATCGTATGGAAATTTGAAGATAATTCTTTCCATTATTAATCGAAGTGGTTTTTGGAAGGCAGTTTCTTCTATTGATAATTTTGATGCAATCTGGTTGGTCCAGCTTAAAAATTTCCAGGTTGGCATATTAGCAATTTTATCATAAAGTTTTCTATTTATATTATTATTTTTGTCATTCTCAAACCAGAGACTGCAAAATTTGTCTAAAAGTTCATCGTCGAATGTATCTGACAATATCATTGCATTCATAAAAAATTCCAAACAAAACCAATTAAAATTTTCGTATTGTTCTTTTAAATTATTAACAATAGATAGATCGAAGATGTTTTGTTGCTTAATTCTCATATATTGTTGTTTCGTTTCTTTCTTTTCATCTGTAGTCAAAGTTCCCTTATTGTATATTAAACTTAGTTTATTTAAACTTGCAGTACTCTTTTTGCATATCTGATTGCGTTCTTCAATTTGTCCACTAGATTTCATTTGTTGAACTTGCCTTAAGAGAAAATCTCCCATCTTTTGAAATACCATTGCTGTTTTTTCTTGGTCTTTAGAAGTGGTATCAATACTATTAATGTAATTTTTATAAATCAGAGATGGAGACTCATATCTTGAATGAGATGACCATTCAACCAGATAGGCTTTCATGGAATCGTTTCGAATTTCTAAAGGCTTCATGAGAAAAAGCATTTCTGAACCTATATTATCCAGCGATACTGGATTTTCTAAGAGGTTTTTCAATTTTAAAATAGGTGTTTTAAATTCTCCAGATTCCCAAAGAGCTAGTGCAGCATTAAAGTCTACATACCGGTTCATAAATGGTAAATAAGGAGTAGCTTCTTCAACGTTATTCAGGGTGTCTCTGATATTCTCCAATAATATGGAAGCTTTAATAGAGTCCTGAATAGATTGATTATCAATAGCCTTTTGAACAAATGTTCCTAAGTAAAATGAGGCATGAATATACTGTTTTAAGCGGAGCTTAAAGTCTATATCTAAGGAACTTTCTGCCAATAATAGGCAAGTAGTATACTTTGTTATTAGATGAGATTTAAAATCCTTAAAAGTGATACTCTCGGTATGAATTTGAGTTTCACAGAAATTATTTGGGTGGCTGTTATTCATCTGTAAAATATGTTCTTTTATACTGTTAAGTTCTGATAAACTATTTAACCAATCATTCTTTATAGCGAAATGTTTAATGTTATAGTAAACTTCGTCGAATAAGTTATCTAGTTCAGTAATAGAATTTACTCCATAAGTCACAATCTTCTTCAAGCCTGCATATTGGGCTTTAGAAGTAGTATTGAGTATATGTGGTATTGGAAGATCCCAATTCCGTAATTGAATTGACCAATCGTATATGTTACTTTCATCTGTTACATTGGTTGCATTCTGTAAGCTCAATGCCAAATTAATGAAACCATTAGATTCCAACGAATTAGAGTAGGCACTTGAAATAAAATTGTCTTGCTGATTTGCACTACTATCCAAAAGCGCATTATTGAACAAAAAAGTTCTCCAGCTCTCTTGATTAGTTTTGTTCAATGATGCTATCACTCCATTAATTGACATACTAGCTGGTAATCCAGATAATAACTCAATGTCGTTTATTCCCTCATATATATTTTTTAAATTCAAAATATCTAAACTGCATTCTTGTTCCATATTAACCTCTTCAAATAACATATATGCAAAAAGGAGTTCATTGGCAGAAATAGCATTCTTGTATATAAGTCTGAGATTAACTTTTTTGTATATTGAGATAAATGGTCGCACTCCAGATATATATCCTGTTCTAAGCATTGCTATCATACTTAATATGACTTGAGCTTTTGGAATTGAATCGACACAACCAGCAAGTGTTCCAAAATTCTCAGTAACAAATAAAACGAAAGATTCACTTTCTTGAGCATCAAAACTGATGAATGCAAAGAAAAGAATGGGAAATATCTTTTCTTGAAATGAAATAGATGTTTTTAAAAGAATTAATAGGTATAATAGACTAGGACAATAAGATTCCAAATGGACTAATAAAATATTTACTAATTCCAAAATCCAATCGCAATACTTAATACTCTTGTCAAATATTTTCTTATTGTTATAATAATCTTTAGAAAATGTTCTGTTAATTGAAATTATTCGCGGGAAAATTGCTTCTAGTGCATGTTTATTCATTAGGGAACTTTGAGCTTCTTCAATAAATAATTTGGTGATATTGATATTTTGTGACTGACTATCTTTGGTAAATGTATTAAAATATGTTGAAAAGATGCACTCGATAATGAATTTAAGGGTAATATGATGGTCATCAGCTTTTCTTAACGTTTTTCTAAAAGAATAGAAGCATTCAAAAATGCTCAGCAGTGGGTCCATTTGTTCAAATATAGTAGTATAATTCCAATTAATAGCATGTGGTTTATCTACGTCTACAAAAATCTCACCTCCATTTCTTACGTAGTTTGTAATATATTTTTTAGTGAATAATTGGTAACTTGTGGAATTATAGGGGTTTGATAAGGGATAAAGTAAAATTTTCTGTAAACCATGAGTATTTGGAGTAATGTTAGCTGCATTAGAGCTACTAGAATTAAGTACAATAGATGCGATTAATTGGGATGAATATTTAGTGTATTCTTTCTCTTGAAGTAATAAGTCAATCAAATATTCACCTTTAAAGTTTAGTTCATCTGAAGAAGGAGTATCCAGCATTATGGTAGCATATTTTAAAATTTCTTGCTCGTTTGATCGGAGGTTTGTCCATCTCCTCCTGTCAATCGATTTTAATAATTTCAAAAAATCTTGTGCAAGAGACATATATTCTCCTTCTTTAAAAAACATTATAATGCTAGAAAATGATGCAGTGAATGAAGAGCCAATATTAAAATTTGATTCATAACTAAATTTTAAAGTAACTAACATTAGGGGAAAAATTTCATCATATAGCCTACGATCCACTGAAAGTTCTGATAATGAATATAAGACATTTGTGAGACAATAGGACGAAAAAAACGATGATAGGTAGCTGCAAAATATATATTTAAGTTCTCTTAATAAGCCCAATTTTTCGTAATACTGAGAAGATTTCTTCAAATCATCTAAAATCCATAGACAAGTTATATCGATGTCTGATGATTGGAAATTTGCTTTAAAGATTTTATTAAGCAAGCTGATAGAGGAAGGAAAATCAATTTTTAAAGGCGAACGATACTTTGATGATTTTGAATATTTTACGAATAGCAAATATGAGAGTTCATCATCTCTATGCAATTTCTTTAACGTAGTTTGAATATCTTCGATAACCAAGAATTCAGTTGATTTTAGTATCCTCCTGCTGATTAGCAAAGCATTTTCTTGAATAATTGTGGTTAACTTTTTTCCTATGACATTTTTTATGGTTGGAAATATGGTATCGTGAATACCTGTTGGCAAATATGCTAATGGGAGGCATATGTGCATTGACTCTTGTAATAACTGAGATGCTGTTCTTTGTGTTGTCTGTAAAATCAGCTCTAATAAATTAGTGTTGGTACACGCTGTAGCATAATAAACAGAGATGAAGTCTGTGGCATAAAGTCTGATAAAATCTGAGAATTTTTCAAATCCAAACAAAGAAATATCGCAAATTGTTTCAAGATCACTTGAATCTCCATCTGGTTTTGATATAGAAGGCAGTTTTTTTGCCCATGAAATTAGAACCTCGTATTTGAAATGATCAAATAAATCTTTCATTGTGGTCAATTTTAGAGAACTAGCAACACTATGAAGCATAGATGATATATAAAATTTCATGTGGGGATATGTAGTAAATGATAGCATGTTCTCTATTATATGTGGTAGATTTGTATTTGAAGAGCTAGCTAAATTTAGCATTGATAGAGAGAAGAAGCTCGAATACTCCATACTTCTCTGAGGGTGGTGAAATATAGAAGAAAGTTCTTGGAGGATTACTTGTTGATTTTTAATGCTCACCACGTTCATATAATGTCCTAACTTGGACGATAGAATTGCAACTGTTGGTAAATTGATTTTTTTAAAGCATTCGATTAGTACCATGAATACACGTTGTTTGCTCCCCTTTACAATATTATTAGATAGATCATGATAAATAAGCATATTTAACAATAGTTTTGACAGATATTCTATTGATTTATTTCCACTAAACGAATTATCTTTAAAACGTTCTATAATCCACTCAAAGATATCATTGCAGTCTGCATTGAGATGTAATTCTGTTTTAAGTAACCATTGAGGACGAAGGGAGTCTAAATACATGCAGAGCATAGTCATAACTTCTGAGGATGTATTATATTTACTATTTAAAATATGGGATCCAATAACTTCGGTGATTTTTACAAGTAGATCACTATCGAACGAAAATTTATTATCTATGGACGACAGCCATGAAATAAAAGTATCAAATCCTTCAAGAAATTTTTCAGTCGAAATTCGTTTAGATAGTTGCAATATCTCCGATAATACATGATTGTTGTTATGCTCTTGCAAACGCCAATGTTTAGCAATTACGGTTTGTATAATAAGTGAGGTATTGTGAGCACTGTATTTGTTAAAAGTTTCACTGATTGAAAAATTCTTCGTAACTGACTTGTTCAAAACCTCAAAAGATTTTTCTATTACAGTTTTCTGTTTTAAAGAAACAATATTAGGTTCATTTTCTATAAAATTGACGTAGTCATTACCCTCAGCATCAGATAATAGCAGCTCTGAAAATATGAAATCTGGTAATGGTTCAGTTAGCATAAATGGTAAAATTTTTCGTAGATGTCTGAGTAGTATATAGTTAGAATCATTAAGGGATTTTACGAATGGAGTATAAAAATCTTTAAATTCGTGATAAAAGTCTGAGAACAATCCTGTATCATTGCTCATAACAAAATCATTAAATTGCATTGTAAAAACAATGGATAATAGTTCAAAAAATATGTTTACCTTCTCAATATATGTGACTTTTAACTCTGGGATCATAGGATAAATCTTAGATAAGAATGAAAATAATTCATCCCGATGGATTCTACAGTTAGAAATCGGATTCATTAGCTTTAATTTCTTCAATTCATTGGCTTTTTGTGTGTTTTGGAGTAAAAATTTCCTTTGCTTCTCATATTTTGTCCAAACCTCATAATATAATTTCCACTCTTCAAATAACCAGGTTGGAGTGATCGTCAGACAATATACAAAGCGTGAATCAGCTACTGGAACCTTCATGTCCCATAGCCAGATAACTAACCTTGAAAACGATTTATTTGATGCAGTGAAGAGGGGTATGCACTGTTGATTTATTTTAGAATTAATCCAAGCCCAAATACAGTCACCTGATGTTAGTCTTTTAGTTGACAAAAAATCTTTACCAATGTATTGAAAGTATATCCAAAATTGGAAAGATTCATTAGAAAATAGTGCTGGTCCATTTACTTCAGATAATTCATATAAATCCAGCATCCTTTGGCGGGAATGAGTATCCAAAACAATTTTGTTGCTTGGATTAGTATTCTGGTTTATTTTATCGTTATTATTTTCAGAATGGCCAATATCGGAGTTATAAGAATAGATAGATAATTTAAGTAGTAAAGCTGTCGACATTTTGCAATATTTTGGATCCTTAATTAATGGTAAGCATATCTTAAGCAATTTATTAGCATCGTCGTTAGTAAAAGTAAAGGATACTTTTGAGATCAATGATATTAAGGTTAGGCATACCCAATTAATTAAAAAGGACTTTTCGTACTTCTGAAGTATCAGATCTTTCAAGGTATTAAAATTGTGAGAATTTAAAAAGAAGAGTGAAGAATGGAATGATAGTATTTGCAAAGAAATTAAATTAATATTCTCCACGTTAATTTCTAGACAGTTTACAAAAAATTCATCAATAGATTCTGAATTGAGTAATATAGAAGTAAATGATGGTTCAAATTTTCGCCTTTTGAATAATTGCGGTAATTGAGTAATTAGATTCTGTTCATGAATTCCGCATATTCTTCCTTTAAATATAAAATATGAATTTATAAGCTTAACCAATCCTAGTAAACAAAGCCAATTACTTGTTGCATGATTTTCTGCTAATGCGAAATCATTAAATTGAAACCAAGAAACCTTTTCATTAATAGAGTTGACTTCATTGGGCAAAATGATACGAATATAGTCAATAGATATGTTATTCGATTTATATGACACAAGCATCAAAATTAAATACTCTTGGAAAATTTTAAATAACGAATCTTGAGATATTACGTTTTTTATTTCCTTATTAATATGAGAATTTTTAGTCATTAATGGTAGATGATTTGGTATCAGTTCACTCGTAAATATGTGAATAAAATTTAAGTTTAATTGAATTTTTTGATTTGAAGTATTGTTAATATTAAGTATATGCTTCATTAATTTCCCTATAAGGCTAATAGTCATATTAATGTTAGTTAAATTAAATTTTATAATAACTATCTTGGCCAACTCAATAATTAGTTCTGTATTCGAGTTCTCAAAGTTTATAAGGTCAAAATAATGGAACAATGTTTCAAATATTAAACTATATTTTATTTGTTTGATTGCAACAGTGTCATTTTTTAGTAAGTCAATTAGGCATGTGATAAAATTGAGCATTATTTTATCATTTATCTTTTTTAATTTAGTTCTATCTATAATAATTGAAGAAATTTGATCAATTAATGAAACCCAACTATGAGCCGGGAATCTTAAGCTAAATATTTCTGATCGTATTAATGAAATTAGAGAGTAAGATATGTGAATTGAGATTAATTCAATAAGTTCCCCTGAATTATCAAAATATATCAAATCAAGCAAGGAGGTAAAACATAGTTGTAAAGATTTAACTTTAAGTCTATTGCTCGTTTTTTCAATGAATAAACGAATGATATAAGATATGTTTGTTAATTTTGATTCAGATAGTTTTAATTTATTGCTTGAAGTGGAAGAGTATGAATTTGAAGGTGATGATGATTGTAAAATAATGAACTTTTTTTGTTCTGAATCTAAGAGTAAGATTAAAGACTCGATAATAATTGAAATTGAATTATTTGGAATCTTATTGGGATTATCTCTCAGTAAGTCTGTTAAACTATCTAAAGCTTGATTCCTATCTCTCTGTTTAGAAGAGCATAATTGATTAATGATATGTTCTATATTTCTATTTGAAAGATTATCCATGGATCATGTAAGTGAATGGATATTGCAAGCTCAATTAAAACATTAAACTACTCTGATAAAAAATCATTTTTCTGGGTATTTTAAGAAGTTGTTTTTTTTGTTTCCTTGATTAATAATACCTCAATTCGCGTATTAGCTAAGATATTGATACGACAGCAGCAAAAGATAAAAAAAAATGGTATACAATGTATCTACTAATATACAAAAAACTAGCAGACATTAAATATTTTAGTAATAACAGGTCATGTACTTCTCATCAATCGATCTTATTATAAACTACTCCTGAGATTTACTTGAGATAAAAAATTTAGTAAACGTAAACTAGCCGCTAAAGCATATGATGCGATGATGCACAAACAATTATGTATTATTTTGAAGCTGTTAGTTTGCAATAGTACTAGCACTAAGCCTTATTCACTAACCTTCATTTTACGGTGTTAGATTAATTAAATAGCTTGTCAGTTACCCAGTTAATGAAAAACTTTTAATGTTAAGTTATATGAAAAATTATAAGAATAATGATAATAAGTAATTATATTATTTATTTAAACAACAACACCAGAGTTAGAAGCAACTCTTGGCCACAAATCGGCACATTCTTTACCGACTGGACCAGTGATGGCGGAACCTTTCATTTCACCCTTTGGGTTGGCAATAACACCAGCATTATCTTCGAAGTATAAATAAACACCATCTTTTCTTCTCCAAGACTTAGCTTGACGAACAACAATAGCTGGCATAACCTTCTTTCTTAATTCTGGCTTACCTTTCTTAACGGTAGCCATGACCATATCACCTAAAGAGGCGGCTGGTAATCTGTTCAATCTAGAACCAGAACCTTTAACGGCGATAATGTATAAATTTCTAGCACCAGAATTGTCAGCACAATTCATGATGGCACCAGTTGGCAAACCTAACTGAATAAAAAAAATGTTCAATGAAATATGAATCACAAGATTTCATAATTTCACTCAATATTTCACTGTTAGTAAAAAAATTATTCTAATAGAGAATATCTGAAGTGAAGCATATCGATAGAAGAGCAGGAATACAAAATATTTTATCCTACGGCAATGTTATATGGCTATTTCAAAATGTACAATATAATCCTAAATCTAATCTAATTAATCCTTCATTCCAGTTAATCTTAAAATATATTGCTTGAACATACAGAAATTCTGAATTTAGTACCTTGAGCACCGTTACCCGACATTTTTAATGGTTTATGGTATTGTTGTTGTGGATAATTTCAAAAATTTTGAAAATAATCTAGAACAAAATTTATATATAAAATATTTAACTAATAATAGAAGTTAACAATACTATTAATTGGAACAAGGTTTTCAAGTGAAATTTTCAAATAATTTTATTGAAAGAAAAATGGTAGTAAATTAAGCTAGCTTTCTGATTCACAGAGGGCATTCCATGAAAACTGGAAAAAAAGCGTTTTGCACGTGACATGCCAGTTTCAGATTATGTTGCGTCGTTTGAAGGCTAGGAGTAGAAAGTGAGGATAAAAAAAATAGGAAATACAAGACGGAAAGAAAAACCACAAAAGTCCACAAGTTGAGAAATTTTGTGGTGTGTGGATGGAAGCAGGGAACAAAATACAAAATACCGAGAATGTAAAAGTCCGAAAAATTAAGAAAAATAAAATAATAATAAAAAAACACTGAATTATAAGAGACTACGAAGTTTGAAAGTTGAGAATGAAACAAATTGTAAGATAGAAGACAAATTTAGTTCCTCAATACCTGTAAATTAAGGTAGGGAGCCTGCTAATACTAATATTATGTATAGGTCATATGAAGCATATATTTTTCGTAAAATATCTGTATTTGGTAGCTTCCTTTCACGGCACTCAGAACTCGAAGCGGCATTATAAATAATAAATCATTCCGAAGGACATGTATACAAATTCTTCTTACTAAAACAAGATTAAAACAGATATCTTGAAACTCTTAGCAACAGGATAAAAAAAACACGTAGCTTTAATTATCTATATTTAGCTTTAAATATAGTCTATAGCTGAAACAGTGGCTCAGTGTTTTTTAGATCTATAAACTGATTCATATATAAAATCGGATCAAGTTAAATTATATGTGTGAAAATAATACGCAATTATGTCGCATGATGATAACAGTGATTACAACAATGAAGGAAATTCGGGGACGATAGGCCATACCATGAATTTTTCTGGTTCTACAGATGATAATAACTATTTTAGTTCTGACTTAGGAGGTACAAATAGTACCTATTCGCCTTATAATGAGGAGGAGAATACCGATGATGAGGAACCACAAAGAAAGAGGCGGCGTTACAACGTTATTCGTGACAGTGATGATAGTAATAACAGTGATGATAGTGATGACAGTGATGATAGTATTATTCAAGATGCTTACCAGCCAATAACTATCGTATCAACTCAGTCTGCTGCGGAAAATGAAAGACAGTCATCAGTACAAAGAATTGATTCAAATGACAACGAATATGATGGCGAATTAGATATAGTCAGCGAACGTGATTTAGCAGAAGAAGAAGGTCAACAGATTCTTAACTTATTAACTACTGAAGAGCAAGGTCAAGATAATTCAAATGCGTCATCTTCTGAAGTGCCAACGCTAACTGACCGCCATCAAACGGAATACAGCAACTTTCATCCACATCATGATGATGAAAGTGGTGATAGTGATGTAATTTCAGTAGGAGATGTGGTTGAAATTCTAGATGATGATCCAGAGGAATCCTCTATCTTTAGTGGAACGAATGTACCAAATGCCAACGGCTCCAACGCTACCTCAAGCAGAACACAGCTAGCCGCCCACAAACCAGCTATCTCACGTCCCTGCACTGAATATAAGTGTCCCATCTGCCTGGAACCTCCAGAAACCTCAGTGGTAACGCCCTGTGGTCACGTGTTCTGTGCAGGCTGTGCATTTCAGATGTTGAACCAATCCAGGGCCAGAACTAGGCATGGCCATTGTGCACTATGTAGAAATAACGTCAACCTCCAGAGTTTGCGACTTATGGTATTACGCAAGATACCACGTAAGATCCAGCATACATAGACATGCTTTTATTACTACATGTATCGACTTATAGCCGCTTGCTTCTTCTTAGCTCCGTTACATATTTCCGTTCTCCGTGATCACTCCTTATTTCCGTGGTTGGACTCGGCTCAAAAGCATCGCGCTGTGTACCCAAACAAGTAGTGAAATTTCACTTCCGAATCCGTGCTTGCAATTTTATTGGAATTTATTACCAATTGCTCTTTCTGTTCTTCCATCTTTAGGGCCGATGGCAAAATCTGGCTACTATACTCAGGCAACCTCAACTGTGTATTAAAGTGTTTCGGTAGCGTGTAGGGTGATATTATCAGGAGCTTTGATAAATTGCTGCATTTATTTATTCAATAAACATTTCGTTAATCAAGCTAAGAAAGGCGGAGGTAATAAACGAATATCCAAACTAGCTCGTATTTCTAAAGAATTCGAATTCTTTTGTAAGCCTAGTAACTTTGCGGATTGATTTTTATCCTATTATTTTAGAGTTCTTTTCAAAATTAAAGAAATTATTCACCTATACGGTAAAAGACTAAAATCTATTGTATTTCAACAAGGGTTTGCCGACTACTGTATTGTGGGCTATTCCGATTAACATCATCTCTTTAATATTTGTCAATAGTTTTTATTATCTGTCTTTTATTTATTTATTTATCCTTTTTTTTCATTACAACTAGTCCACTTATTTTGGTTTAATTACATTGTTTGTTTGGTTTTTGATTTTTGTTTTTGACTATTTGTTTGTCTCACTCACATACTTGAATAAATAAGAATAATAAAATATAACATTTAACAAAAAATAGGAATAATATAATATTCATAACTATTCCGGGGTTAGCTCGCCTGTGTTCTATACGACTGATAAATAATATAAAACTAATATCTACATAATGGCTACCAATGTTTTTGCTAATAGCCAGGATGGTGATAAAAATGCACCAACAAAAACTTTCCCCCTATACATGGCAGTAGCTGAATATCAAAAGAGAATGGATGATGAATTAAATATGATGCCAGGGGATAAAATCCAGGTCCTAAATGATGACTCCCTTTACAACGATGGTTGGTATTTAGGGATAAATCTGACAACCAACGAGAAGGGATTATATCCTTTAAATTTTACTCAAGCCATTCAATTGCCAGATTCAATAATGGACCCTAATAATAATATTACAAGGAAGTCCTCCAAGCGTGAAAGTGCCATATATCAATCATCTTCAAACGTTGAGTCACTGTCTCCACCACAAACGTCTTATGCAAACGCACCCCATTTGGATAATACAATGGATGATATCGATAACGCGTTAAAGGAATTAAATTTGGGATTAGCTGATAATAATTCGGGTATTGATAATAATTCTTTTGTGATACCAAACTTAACTAGAAACTCTTCAAAAACAGAAAGTTTAGATTTCATTTATAATAATAACACAAATTCATATTCAAATTCCAATGCTTATAGTAATAGTAATAATAATAATAACAGTAATAGCAATAATGCAACAAAGACTTTTGATATTAATGATATAAGAAATTGGTCACCACAAAAAATCTATGATTTTTTGATCTATAAAAAATTTGATAAATCAACTGCCATGCATTTTCTGGACCATAAAATCAATGGTGAAATTTTCATAGAATTAACTTTATCACATTTAAAAGAATTAGATATTGATTCTTTTGGAGTTAGATATCAACTACACAAGGAAATTCAAAATATTAATAACAAATTGAATAAAACTTTTAATTATGCTGATAATAATAACCCTTCATCTTTGCAATCACCTATAATGGTAAATACTAATTCAAATACTAATTCAAATTCAAATTCAAATTCAAATTCAAATTCAAATCTTAATATACAAAAACGTTTGAATAGACCAAACTCGGTCTACATGGATGATAACAACAATAATAACAATCCATTGTTTGAATCTCCAAGAAAGGCTCCAAAACCTCCCAATTTTCCTTCCCCTATTCCTAATAATTCATCTCTAAATCGGTTGGTATTAGATAATGATACTTACATGAATCATCAAAGCCCTCAAAATTATAGAAATTCAAATTCAAATTCTCCTGTCTATTCTCATAATAAATCAGCCTCTCTAAATAACAATAATTTTAATAATTATAACTCCTCAAACGCAAATTTTAACGCTTATAATCCAGCTTCGCCATCCTCTTCAACAACTAATTCAATCTATAATAATAGCAATCATAGCAATAATCAATCTCAGAATTTCACCAATCTACGTTCTCCTTCTAATATCCGTTCGAATAATTTCAATCGTCAATCAACAGTTTCAAATTCATCTAATAATTATCGCACTCAAAGTAATAATAATTTATCTTCTACTTCACCACCTAATCATTTAAGTCCCACTGTTACTAATCAAAATCAAAATCAAAATGTTAATTCAAATTTCCATTCACGTACTTCCAGTTATAACAATAATAGCGCAACTAACATTAATAGTAATAATAATATGATTAATAACTCCCGTTCTACTTCTTATCCTACGCGGAACTCTAGTATTAATAATAAACGTAATCCAATAGTTACTACACAAGTTACAACGATCACAACTAATGCTCCAGTCAATAACAATATTAATAACAATAATAGCCAATTCGATTCAAATAGTAATATCAGGCCAAGCAAGAGAGCTCATGGTCATAGAAAAACAAATTCTGTTATTATTCAAAATGAAAACTCCCCAGCTAATTCGGCCGATGTCTTAAGGTCTAAGAGTACTTCAAAGACAAATCCAAGCAATAGACTATCAAGACTGTTTTCATTTACTAACCCATTAACATCACCCAAGAAAAATGGAGATGACCTTTCGCCTTCTAAGACACTAACTTCTACGGATACCCATACCACAAACGGGACAGCTGCAAAAAATAGCCATACTTCACATGGGCATTCTCATTCAACGAGTACTTCGAGAAATGTTAGCACTTCTAATAAAAGTTCCAGAACTCCAAGCTCTTCTAATATTAATATGGATAAAAAACTTAAACCGCTCCCCGTAAGGCCATCTAAAAAAATGGCTAAATTACCCATAGATGGTGTTAGAAGTGTATTTCTAGATGAAGCCATTTCAACAGCAGATTGTCACGGTTGGATGAGTATGAAACGTGGTGAAAATGGTTCTTGGTTTACTGCTTATTTTCTTTTCCAAGGTAATAGACTATCTTATTATAAACCAAGTGAGGATGAAAACAAAGAAAAAAATGTCATTGATATTACTAATCATAGAGTAGAGAGAATTAGTAGCAATTCGAAATTCATGTCCCTCTATACGTCTGCAACAGGTAGAGGTTCCTATTGCTTCAAATTATACATAAATAACAACGTTAATTACTTTGCAGTGGACACAAAGGAAGATTTAAATGAATGGCTAAGAGTTTTATTGAAATCGAGTATTTCATTGGACCATAGTGCACCTGTTATGAGCACATATTCAACTACTGTTCTTTCGCTAGAAACCGCTAGAGAAATGCTAGAAGTGGCGAGGAAAGAGTCAATGCAGCATGTGAACCAAACGAACTATAATCCAAACCCAGCACCAGTTTCTACAAATAATGCACCTGCCCAACTTCAACAGTCCGCTCCATTACCTACTAACCGTCAATGGGAGGACGATCCAAACATTAATTTAAATAATTCTAACCGTATTACTGAAAGCCAAAGACAAAGTAATGATATTTACACAAATGAGTTTACTGATTATCAGGATCAAAGCAATAACAACAATGATCAAAATATGCTAAATGACGTTTATAGTAACAATTATAACAAGTATAACAATGTGGTTAAACCAGTTCCTCATATAAATGATAATAGTAGCAATGGGAGAAATGCTAGTATTAGTTCTTCAACTTACACAAATTCTTTTATATAATGAAATTCTAATTACATAAGATGTTTTGTCTGATTTTTCGCTTTTTTCGTTTCTTTTATTGTATTTCTTCAACAAATATTTTTTTTTATTAAATAAATTAGTATTTATAAACAATATATTTTAATATATCTAACTAACCTTACTTGTATGACTATATAGTGAATATTAAGATCAATCTTCAGATTTTCATACACAATTTTACTGATAAGTCTCTAGGATCCAAATTACAACGTTAAATTCGGTAAGAAAAAGAGAAAAATGAAAAAAAAAAAGCGATTTTATAGATATATTGATGGTGAGAGAGTATGAGGAAGATATGCAATACTACTTTTCCCCGTTCCAGAAAGAAAGATTTTTGCAGACGATCAATGGGTATCTTAATAGGGCTGATAATCGAGCAACTACCGGAAGTCAGAGGTACACTATTAAATATAGATAAGTGGAAACTTTAATAATATATTATAATTGGGACTTAATTGCACAGCACATTCTTAAAAATATCCTCATCTTTCTACGTACTATATAAAGATCTGTTATATTATTAAAAAACAGATATGATTTATACACTAAGGAAGGCGAGTAATAAAAAAATAACCCTTACTAAGTAATTATCTTTTACACAATAAATTTTAAGTGTTTACGTTATGTCTGAATTTTTTATCCCTCTCTTTAGTTGATAAAAAAACTGCTATTATCTGACTTATCATTATCACGTCTTTGTGACACATTAATCAATATGGAAAATATTCAAACGAGTTTTAAAAATCATCTTTAAAATTACATAAGTATAATATATACTATTAACACCCACGCCTGCTACCAAGTTTAGACTTACTTGTTATTTAAGTTATCTTCAGTTTGCCTTCACACTTTCTAGTATCTTCTCTAGAAGAACGAAGATATTCTTAATAAAATTGTAAAACAAAAAAATAACTCTTCCATTATTTCCTATTAAGTTATTAAAAAATCATTGTTATATCTAGCGATTTACGTACTATTCTGTCTTGTATTAATTTTATAATTATTTTCTAAATAAGCTTTGTTTGGGTAAAAAACTTAAATTTCAGGTTGAAAATTGTTTCTCTGCAAATCTAATTAATTTATATACGAAAAAACAAAAAAAGTAGTAAATAAACTTTTAAAAAAACAAAGGTATAGATAAAAACTTTAATGGATTTCGTTACACAAATATAAATATATTGCAAATGTTCTTGATACATATAAGCATATATAATACTCTAATCTATCTAATTGTTTAAAGAATATACTTTTCAAGAGCGTATATTATTTGTCCGTTGATTTTGCAAACGCATCCATGATTACTTGACTTCCCTTGGGATCTAAATTCATTGCAATGGTATATTCTTTAACAGAATCTTTCTTTCTTCCCATCATTTGGTACAATTGGCCTAATAGGAAGTGAGGTGTAACTTCTTCAGGTGCCATCTCAATAACTTGCTCAAGTATCTCTAATGCTAAGTTATATCGTGACATAGAATATAATAGTTTTGCCAATTTAAACTTAGCAAATGAGGAATTAGGTTGTAAATTACATGCTAGTTCATAATAGTTCAACGCTTTTTCATTAAAATTTAATTTTTCTAGAGCAGAACCACAACAGCATAATAAAATAGCGTTTGATGGGTTGATCATTTTTGCCTTTTCGAAATATAATAAAGCTTGATCATATTGCCCTAATCTCATACAACATGTACCTAAACCGTAATATGCATTATAATGATTTGGATCACATGCAATTGCCTTACGATAACAATTCTTTGCTGTGTCAAAGGCATCGATTGATGCTTGTTCATGACCTTCTAAAGTATAAGCATAAGTAAATCTTGGATTAATAGTGGTAGCCTTTTTAAGATATTTAATTGCTTTATCATGATCATTAATTAAGGAAAAATAATTACCGATAAAACACCAAGATATTGAATTATTTGGATAATTATCTATTAAAGTCTTTGAGATTTGTGAAAGATTAATTTTATCCTTTAAATGCCATAATACAGTTGAGAATATTTCAAAATCTTTTAGTCGTGTTGGCTGTAAATCATATAATTTTTTAAAATAATTAATCGATAGTTTATAATTAACTATTTCAAATTGTAACTTTCCCATTGTTGCCAAGCACCAAGGCATATTATCTCTTAAACTTGATGGAATTATATCATATAATATACGAATAGCTTTATATGAATCAAAATTTGTAGAGTAAACTAAAATTTTACAAAAATTAATAATCAGGTCAGGGAAGGCATTTTTTGTTGAGGCTTGTGTCTGTGAATCAATAATAGAATTTTTATCTTTAAATGATGAATCTATAAAATATTTCGAATTTAACTTGGGATATAATGAATTTGATGTAGGAGAGAGCCTAAAATGATTATTATGGAATTCAAAAAGATTTGACTTACCATAATCTGATATATGATCTTGAGGGTGCAAATCATGACTTGTTTGAAAATTATTTTGATTGCTTGCAGTCATATCGTTGAATAAGACAGTTGTGTGTATAGGAGTTGGAGTAGTAGTAATTTGATGATTTTGGGTTTTAGTTTTATTATTTTTAATAGTGGTTCCAATATGAGAACGATCACTAGTGTTTGGATTTGCTAATGTTTGTACTATTATTATTTTTTGTAAATATTCAAACTTGTAGTATAAGTATTTTGTATGAATAGAATATGAATTTAATAATGATTGAAAATCGTTTAAGTCAATTGGAGCCTTAATATCACATAAAGAAGTAAATGATTCCCATAAATATGGGAATTCAACCAAAGAGTTTGAAAAATATTTTATTGAATCATCGGAATTTGATGAAGATGAAGATGATAAAGAGATTGATAGTTTGCCCAGAATTAGATTAATAGTGGAGTGATTTGGCCAAAATGTTAAATTTGTCAAATAAGAATCATCAATAACGGAGTTCAAAATAAAATTTGGATACTGATTTGAATTATCACCATGTGCATCATTAACATTAACATTGATATTATTATTAACATTGATATTATTATTATTATTATTATTATTATTATTATTATTATTATTATTATTTTTATTACCGTTATTACTATTGTTTAAGCTTTGATGTTGAGAATCTGTATTTGAATTTGAATCTATATTATAAAGGTTATTCAGATCTGATTGAATTTGATTTGACAGTCTTATAGATCGATTAAAGCTTCGTTGCAATGCTGAAAAAGCCTCTTTAAAATATTTAGAAAGTTTTAACGATGCCTTAGCTTGAATGAAAGATATGCCCAAATTATTAAAATGAAATGCCTTTTCAGCAATTGCATATGCTGTATGAAAATCTTCAATCAAATATGCAGAGAGACAGTACAAATAGTTGGATATTTCATTATATTTCAATAAACTGTCGATATTTTTGTTGGTATTAATATTACTCTCACTATTCTTATCATTGATCCTATTATTATAGCCGTTATCGTTATTTTTATTGTTGTTCCTATGGCGACTCCTAAGGTCATTATGATGAAGTGCCATACTATGATTTGCAAAAGTAGATAAATTCGAATTTGAATTTGATGATACATAAAGTGTAGACTTTAAACTAGTAGTTGTGAGAGTGAAAAACAACTCCGAATAGAAATATGCTGACTCAAAATTCATTTGAGAGATACACTCCTGTATAAGCTCTTGAAGCACTCGATACTGTGATTCATTCGATATAGATGTTTGGAAATTATTGTTGATATCATTGTTAAAGGAACCCGAATGGCTATAAAAGTTGGTCGAGTTTGGAGGATGTAACATAAAGTGAAAAATATAATATGTGCTTTTATTTTATTTTGTGCTTATTTATTTATTTTTTTATTGGCTAAACTATCCAAAATAATAGATGGTGCTTTTATTAAACTTAAAGTTTTATTTGTTTACTATTATCGTGCAATTGCTAATTCAAATTTCGCTTCTCAAAAAGATGCGATAAATTCACAAAACAAAGAACTTACTTATTACTATAACTACAAACAACATCTCCTAGGCAAAAATATAAAGATATACTCTTAGCAACTAAGCATTTAACTAAATAACATATTGCAAAGTACTTCTTGTGGTACAAGTACATTTTTTTCCTCCTCCACAAACGTATCAGTAGTTTTACGGGATTTCTCGGAGCTATTTCCCGGTAAAAGTCGGGCTCGAGAAAGAAAAATGGTGAAATTGAAAAAAATATGAGCATCATATAGAAATCTACATTAGATGTATTAAGGAGAAATTTCAAGACCAAAAACAAAAAAAACGATTAAAAAATAGACTAAAATCTTAGTAGCCTCCAAGCCAGATATGCAATAATCATATAGCAGAAATCATTTCATTTAGATTAAGGGTTAGATAAGCTGTAAACTTCCCTATGCCCATTTTCTGCAAATCATTTCCTGAAAAAAAGACAAGTAATGCCATGCATTGTATGCGATTCCTGTCCAAGATCCAGCTTTAAGTGGAGACATTACAGTATGCAAACTTATTAGCTAATCAGCCACTGAGAGCCATTTACTTCAAAAGAAAAAGGATCGTTTTTCAAAACCAGAAGTAGAACATTCCTAGACAAATTACGGCGCTAGCATTCGGGTAGGCGTGGGCCGTAATTTTTTTTCATTGCGGGTAGGTGTGGGTTGCACTTAATTTGGACTGAGAGGGTAGACCACCGTTACTTAATAGAGATTTTTTTACACCGAGAAAAATTTGTCGATAGCGTAAAAGATCAACACTAGGCAATTTGGGTAAGTGGATTGTAGTAGGAACTATAGTGACTAGGAGAGTGACTGTAGTTGTTACAGAAGGTACTGCCCTGAGGCTACCAAAATAGGCAAGTTTGGTTTGGAAAAACTATCTGCCACTAAGTTGTACTCGTCGTGCAAAGATTCAGATCTTGATAAAGACCTTGTTTAGTAAAGATTAGTATGCTACAGACCGAAATGTTGCGTTCTCCGGCTCCTAGAAAATTTTTCATTCCCTGTTATGGTAAAAAAGTATTGTTTTTTTTGGAAGATTCTCATAGCATGGACTTGAGGATAGGCGGGTCTTTCTACGCTAGATGCCCTGCTACTTTGACATAATACAGACGAAAGAATGCTACCTTTTCTCTCTGCTCAATAATAGTTGTTCGGCTCTAATGTCTCAATATTTCTCCTACTTCTTAAAACTGCTGAGCGTATTATTGTTTGTTAATTATTCAAATCTTTACTTTTTTTTGTCGATTTCACCAACTCTTCTTTTAAGCATATATCCATTAATTTTTACTGGAGAAATTTGTGGTAACCCTCTTATGGTTTCTATTTTGTCAATGGGATATCGAATAAAATGATACTCATTTAGTTCATGAAATTTTTTTTGGAACATCCCCACATTTAGACATAAGAGGAGTATTGGCAACCCACAATTAATTCTATTGGGTAAAAAATCCTAGTATCTTATTGCTTAGATTGTATTTTTTTTTGCAATATATATAAACTGAACAGGGTAGTGGGATCGTTAATACTCCTGTAAATTATTAAGAATTTTTTTCCATCTGAACTATAAAAAACCAACCAATATCAACTGAGTTTTTTGATCCAAGCATACAAAAAAAACAGTTGAATTTCTTTACACATACAAATTTTTACTATTTTATCATTCCACAACTATAACTTTAACCAACTATTTTAATTTTTAAACTTATTTCTCTCCATTCAATTTTCATTTCCAGTTTAAACAAAATTTTCTTTTCATTATTATTTACCACTTATTAAATTACTACTTAAGAAAAACCAAAACGAAATTCAAATATTTCAGATAAATAAAAAAGAATCCAAAAACTTTTGATCTTAATACTTATTAAAATATTTTTCTATTGCTACAATACCCATTGAATTCCGTGATTTTTTTCTCATATTTTTCATTAAAAAATTTCCAGATTTCTTTGAAATAGCAAAATATAATTCGTAAAGAACTTAAAAACAAATATCAGCAACAATAAAATAATCGTTTTCATCCTTTAGATCAGCTGACCAAAAATATTATACAAAATAAATCAGATAGAAAGATGATTATATTATCGATGAAAATATTCTCTCTATTTCTTCTGTCCTTTGCAAGTTGCATACATGCGTCATTAGTGCCTTTGTCACTGAGGACTGATAATACAAATAATAATATCCTTTCTCCTGCTACCACTTCCACGATAACATCCGGTAATTCTTATCAAAAAATCAATAATTATCACTATAAAGAAGTGACAGTTACAAGTTACGAAACTGTGAAATGCACAGATCCATCACAGTATCTACCTCCAGGTGCCATTTATCAGACACGTGGTCCTGATGGTACGTACACTATTGTCACATACAAAAGTATTTGCTCCGTAGTTACTAGCCCTATCACTGTTACAACCACAACCCACTACAATGGCTGTGGCCCAAATGTATCTAAAACTTATAACACTGTTACTGATACCATATGCCACTCTGCTGACTGTACTATTATTGTCAAATATGAAGTATGCGAATCTACAATGTCAATTTCTAGTACGCCACCGCTATCAACTGTCACCATCACTATGTATGAAACTACTCGCTGTACAGATCCATTCATGAGTCTACCTCCGGGAGCAATTCAATTCTCCAAGGGTGATGACGGTGTATTTACGGTAGTAACATATAAACCGGTATGTTATATTAGTTCAACAACTACCACTTCTACTATTTATCAAACTTGCGGTCCCAGTATGTCTGGAACGTTCAGTACTAGAACTTCCACGAATTATTATGGTACAGATCGTACTATAATAATTAGATATAGCGTATGCACCTCAACGACTTCATCATCCAGTGCTATCATTATAACCACCCCTAAACCATACACTAAGACCACTACCACTCATTACAATGGCTGTGGTCCAAGTGTTTCTAAAACCTATAATACTGTGACTGATACGATCTGCGATGATAAAAGATGTACTGTTATTGTCAAATACGAAGTCTGTGAATCGACTGCTGTCAGCATACCTACATCTTCGGACATTGCTACCACGACATACACCACTTCTGTACCATCTGGTCCAAGCTCTGCTTCTAGTTCCTCAGCCTCTGTTCCATCTGGTCCAAGCTCTGCTTCTAGTTCCTCAGCCTCTGTCCCATCTGGTCCAAGCTCTGCTTCTAGTTCGTCAGTGTCTGCTCCTTCTTCGTCTGTAACTGTTCCAACCCATCCTACAGCACCATCTTCCTCCACCAGCTCTGTCATTACATCTCCTGGTTTGCCACACACTACTACCTACACTACTCACTACAACGGGTGTGGTCCAAGTGTTTCCAAGACATTCAACACTGTCATTGAAACTCACTGTTACCAAACAGACTGTACTGTTATTGTCAAATACGAAGTCTGTGAATCGACTGCTGTCAGCACACCTACATCTTCGGACATTGCTACCACGACATACACCACTTCTGTTCCATCTGGTCCAAGCTCTGCTTCTAGTTCCTCAGCCTCTGTCCCATCTAGTTCAAGCTCTACCTCAATCTCTAGTTCTAGTTCAGTTCCATCTACCATCCCATCTACTTCTGATTCTAGTATGAGTTCATCTGCTTCCAGCTCTGGCTCTAGCTCTGCTTCCAGTTCTGCTTCCAGCTCTGCTTCCAGTTCTGGTTCTAGTTCAGTTCCATCTACCATCCCATCTACTTCTGATTCTAGTATGAGTTCATCTGCTTCCAGCTCTGGCTCTAGCTCTGCTTCCAGTTCTGCTTCCAGTTCTGCTTCCAGCTCTGCTTCCAGCTCTGGTTCTAGTTCAGTTCCATCTACCATCCCATCTACTTCTGATTCTAGTATGAGTTCATCTGCTTCCAGCTCTGGCTCTAGTTCAGTTCCATATACCATCCCATCTACTTCTGATTCTAGTATGAGTTCATCTGCTTCCAGCTCTGGCTCTAGCTCTGCTTCCAGTTCTGCTTCCAGCTCTGCTTCCAGCTCTGGCTCTAGCTCTGCTTCCAGTTCTGCTTCCAGCTCTGCTTCCAGTTCTGGTTCTAGTTCAGTTCCATCTACCATCCCATCTACTTCTGATTCTAGTATGAGTTCATCTGCTTCCAGCTCTGGCTCTAGCTCTGCTTCCAGTTCTGCTTCCAGTTCTGCTTCCAGTTCTGCTTCCAGTTCTGGTTCTAGTTCAGTTCCATCTACCATCCCATCTACTTCTGATTCTAGTATGAGTTCATCTGCTTCCAGCTCTGGCTCTAGCTCTGCTTCCAGTTCTGCTTCCAGTTCTGCTTCCAGCTCTGCTTCCAGCTCTGGTTCTAGTTCAGTTCCATCTACCATCCCATCTACTTCTGATTCTAGTATGAGTTCATCTGCTTCCAGCTCTGGCTCTAGTTCAGTTCCATATACCATCCCATCTACTTCTGATTCTAGTATGAGTTCATCTGCTTCCAGCTCTGGCTCTAGCTCTGCTTCCAGTTCTGCTTCCAGTTCTGCTTCCAGTTCTGCTTCCAGTTCTGGTTCTAGTTCAGTTCCATCTACCATCCCATCTACTTCTGATTCTAGTATGAGTTCATCTGCTTCCAGCTCTGGCTCTAGCTCTGCTTCCAGTTCTGCTTCCAGCTCTGCTTCCAGCTCTGGTTCTAGTTCAGTTCCATCTACCATCCCATCTACTTCTGATTCTAGTATGAGTTCATCTGCTTCCAGTTCTGCTTCCAGTTCTGCTTCCAGTTCTGCTTCCAGCTCTGCTTCCAGCTCTGGTTCTAGTTCAGTTCCATCTACCATCCCATCTACTTCTGATTCTAGTATGAGTTCATCTGCTTCCAGCTCTGGCTCTAGCTCTGCTTCCAGTTCTGCTTCCAGTTCTGCTTCCAGTTCTGCTTCCAGTTCTGGTTCTAGTTCAGTTCCATCTACCATCCCATCTACTTCTGATTCTAGTATGAGTTCATCTGCTTCCAGCTCTGGCTCTAGTTCTGGTTCTAGTTCAGTTCCATCTACCATCCCATCTACTTCTGATTCTAGTATGAGTTCATCTGCTTCCAGCTCTGGCTCTAGCTCTGCTTCCAGTTCTGCTTCCAGTTCTGCTTCCAGCTCTGGCTCTAGTTCAGTTCCATCTACCATCCCATCTACTTCTGATTCTAGTATGAGTTCATCTGCTTCTAGTTCGCTTTCTGGCTCTAGATTTGCTCCATATACCACCTCAGTTTCTTCTCGTTCTAGTAGTTCATCTGCTTCCAGGTTTGTCTCTAGTTCTGATCTATCTACCACCTCAGTTTCTTCTGGTTCTAGTGGTTTATCGGGTTACATGCGTGTGTCAAGTTTAGGTTTTAACAACTCCGTTTCTTCAGGAAGTATTTTAACTGATGTTATTTTTTCAATTCAGAAAACCAGCAATATTTTTGAAACGGATTTTATTAATAAAGAATATGGTTCTGCTAATATTGAATCATCTAGTGTTACTAATATTTTGCCATCAGTAGTTACAACTACTTTGGTTGAGACTTTATCAGACAATACTAAAACTTTTACGACACAATATATAAGTGTTAAGACAACTATTATTGATTCTGTCACCTCATCTGACACTACTCGCAGGCATACTATCGATGCTGGATATAAAGAAGAATTAAACAGCGAGCAATACAGCGATAAACCTTTATCCACTCCAAGCTTACAATCCGCTAATAGCCAATATATTGATGAGTATGCATCAATAACACACTTAGCTACCATGAACCCAAGTGGTATGCTAACTGAAAAATTGAATACTACTCCTACTACCAGAAGACATACCCTTGGTGATCAATATATTGAGCAACCAGACAATGATGACAAAAGAGCATGATTCATATGTATATACTACAGATTCTCAAACTGATTACAGATTTCAAACAATTGTTCTACAAGAGTTCGATAATGGTGCTATTCTAAATCAAGGTAGTATACTATTAACCTTAATTACTTTTATTGGTTTCCTCTTGTGAATATGTTTAGCATGATAGTTTCTGAGATTTGTAGCAATTTTATCTAAAAAATAAAAAATTAACACAAAAAATTAAAAAAAAAAAATAGCTTATAAGCCTGAAAAAAATATATTTTTTGTAATATTTACTGTATTTAATTATTTATTTCACATCTAATCCTTTATATAACATTTATAATTTATTAAAGAATAAATTTACGTTTTAATATTAATTCTTTTAACATTTATATTTTTATTGTTAAAATATAAGTCATACTAATACTAGTGCATGCCACATCGATACATAGTTATAACAATTATGTAGCAACTATTACTTTTTCACTGATAAAACTTGATTACCAATATAAAGTTGAGCTGGCATAATCCATTACTCCGCTTTTAAAAACTGTTTACATACCGGGGATGTAGGTTATTCTTTTCTTAAATTAATCTTTGAAAAAGTACTGAATAATTTTTAACATTCTAGCAAACCCTATATTGAAATAACTTTTTTTAAATAGATGTGGCTACTTTTAGAATTACAGTAGCTTTAATCAATTATTTTAGTAATGTATTCTGGAAAGACTTTTACTAAGCATTGAAATATAATCTACCCTTAAAAGTATTTTTTCTATCTTCAGATACTATTTATATACTAATAGGTGAATGTTTCTTATTCCTTTTACTTATTTTCTTCCAACTACAGATATTTCACAATTCTTTTTATTTTTTTTGAAGATTAATCAAATGCTAATTGTCTCAATATCTATATTTATTATTCTATCCTTTTTTAGTTATTATATCAATGTCCAAGTTTAAGAGTAGTCAATAGTCAAATAATATATATAGTACAACTATATTCCTGGATATATTCATTGGTAAGATTATTGACTAAAGCTTTTTAATCACTAGATCGCAGGATAATAATGCTTTAGACTTGTTCTTACCTAGACCTCTCTGGCAACTAACACTGGCATAACTTAAAATAATTTTCAACTCATAAGAAAATAAACTCATCAGCTGACTAGATAATATATTGTATTAGAAAAAAAATTTTTTTTTGCTGTTGTATCTATTCTAGAATTAAAAATTTCTTCATATTTTCAAATATTGATGATAGTATAGAATAAAGATCTTTATGCGTAGAACAAGTAGCAGTTACTTGTTGACAATAAAATGAGAGTATGATGTGCAGTCAATATAACTAATAAAAATCCCAATTAGGTAATTCATAGGTTGTAAGATATACAATCGAAGTAACCTAATGGGTAATGAACTTCTATAACCCGCAAAAACCTCATTGACATTTTAGCCAGGCAACTTAGGTATCATGTTATGAAAGGGTTATCTGCCCTGCATTTGTTCTTTATGGTGAAAAAATAAAACTAATAAGTAGTAAACCCTTAATCGTTGTTAACGTTCTACTTTTATGTTCATCTATATACATTTCATTCCTTCTCAGAAGCGTCTGAGGTTTCTAAACTAAAAATACAATATTAACCAAAGAGAAATAATCTTTTAACTTATATCGGATTTAAGCGATAATACTACTTATAAAACTGATAGATATGTTATTTTTTATTAAGTTCTTGTCAGTACAAACTCTTCTTCAAATGTTAAATTTTTTGACTATAATTATACTAATATGAAAGAATCACGAAAATGGTGTAAAACTCAAAATAAATACTTCTCCTCAGCTGCATAGGCATTATTATCACTGTTAGCCGATATAGTTATAGAATAACTCTGGTATTTAATAGTAAAGTTATGTTATTGAAAATTAATGTTACTAAATGAAACAGATATCTATACGTTAACAAGTAATAATTACTGGCTTCGGAATAATAAAAGAGTAAAATCAACAGGCAATAATACTAGTAAAATCCCATTTTGGTACTTCATGCACTATAAAATTAACCAACAGAGTAATATGTTTGTCAGAAGATTTACTATTAAAGTAATTGATGTGTCATAATATTCTATATCTAATTGTGAATCTCATGATGCATTAAACAGGTAACCTAAGTGAAAAATTTTCTATATGGTATTAGCTATAAATTACCACTTCATTTTCAAAAATAGAACGTATAATTAGCTTACATTAATTTGATTTATAGGTTTGCCTTATTATTTATATATTTTTTCTACTCAAAATGGTAAGAGGTTTTTATATTCTAATATTAATACTGTACGGTATTATCCTCCTTTCTAGTAGTATTTTTTTTCTGTCATTATTTAGAGAATAATTCTGTTTTAATAAGTATTTCACAAACATAGAAACCTCCTACCATTTTGAGTAGGAATAAAAAACTATATAAAATATGTAATATACAGAACTTTGGTGTCAAATAAAAGGCTACTAAACTATACATATTGTTTTGGACAAGAGAAGCCAGTTTATCATTGTCTATAGGTGAGAAGTTTTTATCTAATTAGCCTCACAAGAGTTATCTTCTTCTCGTGCTTAGTATATCCTGTGGAAGCTACATGATGTACTCCATTTGGCGACAAGGAATCATCTAATTGGGGTTTTTATTAGCAACGTATATTCAGGTTATACTACCTTTTATCCTAAAACAGTATTTCTACTGTTTTATCTCTAAAGACCATAAATATCTAGCAAAAATTGTGACCTTATGCAACAAGTAATAACAACTTAGTATGAGTAATAACCAAACAAGTATTAAGCATACGTAGTCCCACTGCTAAAAATACCAGATAGTGATATTAAGAACGTATTAGGATGCGATAGAATCTAAATCTGTGTGTCAATGAAACTTCTGGTTATTTTTTGAAGTATAAATTACCACGAACATACCCCAGTAGTTTAAACGGTTTATTGTATATACTGTATATTATATATATTCCATTTCCTAAAAGAGTAATGAGATTTTTTTTGCTAATTATAAAAATTATTTAGTAAACAAGTTAAGCAAGATATTAAACAATGAACAAAATTATTTCGAACAGTCTAACTGCAGGACATTATAACTCAACCAGAAAAGTCTCCAATTAGTAACTCAGTATATGAATAGATAGATAACTATTACAGTATTACTAGTTAATATAAAAAAAATACTGCTACAACCTTCAAGTTTTAAATAATTTACTCTAGTGAAGAGCAACTTATTTTGCTTTCACAACCACATTTATAAGAACAACACCAGAGCATCAGCTACTTTTAATAGATGAATCAGAGTAGTTAATGATGACAATGTAACAGCTATTGTACCCAGTATGTGAAAGTCATTCTTAGCAAGTATAGCTTCTACTATTGTATTTTTGAGAGTCCTCTCCATGTTCTTTGGTTAGTTTTTTATGCTAGCCTATAAAATACTTAGAATTAATTTTGTTACAGAAAATTGACTAATTGCATTAGCTATTTTAATGGCTCTGATTGCAACTAACTAAACTAGACTCAAGGAAATAAAGATTCAACCAAAAAATTCATATAATACCTAACAGTTTTCTAATACTTCTTAAAGACCTTTATAGTATGTTTTCTAATAGAATATAAACAAGTCGAAACCTATTAGGGAATTTGATCCTTGCTGATGGTAATACTTACCTAAAAGTATCAAATATTATTTGTATTACCGTTATTCAACTTTGTTACATAAGAAAATATTCCTGCTTTTGCAATTATCAAAATTTGGATTACAGAACCCAAATTATATCGTATACAGTTAAGGGTAGTTACCAATAAAAGACATAAGTTTTGCTACACAATTTTTTCTAGGAGCAAATTGCAACTATTAATGTGTATTTTTTTTAAATTGTTACAGTTACCTTTAGCACCCCCAATGAGGTGTTTTTTTTTATTAACTAAAATGAACAATTAAGCAAATATATAGAAATATTTTATTAAAAATAAATTTCATAAGAAAATTTTAATATTCTTAGGTAACACAAACTACCATCATTTTTACTAACAATATATATTAAGCAAAATATTATACAAAAAAAATTTTGGAGCAGCTAGATAATAATTTCAACTGTATTAGATTTGCTACTGCTCATTGTTCCCTTCCCTGTATGCCTAGTCTCTGTAGTATAATTTTTATAGGAATTTTGGGATATTTGATTAAGTAATATACATACTAGTTAAGTATTTAATAATAAGAAATTTTATGATAAATATTTTTTTTTAAAATAAGAGACAAATAAAGTATTAGTGACTTAAAACGGAAAAATAACACACAGATTTTAATATATATTCCAGTAGTTGAAACAGTCAACTATTTTTTGAAAGAATTTTATTGTGTATCTCTAATACAGTGTATAACTTGTTATTCGGAATATATACTTTCTCACATCTGTAGACTTGTACCCCTGACACCCTGATATAGAATTTTGTGACGCCAGCTCACGCGTCTGGCTAATCCCTAATCTCGGCCCTGACGCGTTTTCCCGAAATCGCGTGAAATTGAACGATACCCTAAATGGAAATATTACGAGTCTCTCGAAAGTGTGGAAAAGTCTATGAATGGGAAAATTATAGCTGCATCATACTGGCAGTTTATAGAGCTAAAAAAAAACTAAGGTAATTGTAAAGAAAAGTAAAAATTTTAATTAGGAAAGCTCGATGCTTGTAAGAGTGACAATCTGTAAAGTCTATTAGGCCGTTTTTTCACGTTTATTTTATTCTTTCTTTTGTTTGAGTAATTTAGCAAGAAAGATACCAAGGAGGAGTTTCAACAAACAACATTTAGCTGAACTACAATCCCCAGTCACTAATCTGTAGGCGCTCAAAAATTACAGATATATAGGCTTTGGACAAGATTAGGACGTATTTTATAACATATTATAATTACTACTGATTATAGACAAACCAAAGTCTAAATATTACATCGTTAATATTCGAACACATTGAACTATTAAGTCATTCGTTCTTTTGATATTATTTTCAGTAAGGAGCGCATTTTTTTTCATTCTGAACGTTGATATATCCAATATAATACTTATTATTATTGATAGACTCGCCTATATCTCTTTCGCATTTCAAAAATATACTTAATTTTTTTTATTATATCTAACAATAAAAAAATACAAAGAAAATTAAGCGATTAATATTGTACATATTCAAATAATTGCTCCATCAATACTAATATGGTATATGAACAGGTAATGGTTAATACAAGTAATAGCCAGCAGGACAATGCAATCAACAACATGAAACTTATGGGGAATCATATTCCACCTGAATTAACCCATTCGATGTCCACTATGTCAGCACTATCTTCGGCTGCTAATTCCCCAAATAATAATTTGAACTCGCCAGTAATCGAAATAGCCACTTATGCAGATACTGATGTTTATGAATGTTATATTCGTGGATTTGAAGCAAGAATAGTTATGAGAAGAACGAAAAATGATTGGATTAATATAACCCAAGTCTTTAAGCTCGCTTCATTTTCAAAAACTAAAAGAACTAAGATATTAGAAAAAGAATCAATTGATATTGAACATGAAAAAGTGCAAGGTGGATATGGTAGGTTTCAAGGAACATGGATACCGTTACATTATGCAAAACTTTTAGTGAATAAATATAATATCAATGATCCCGTTGTTAATACTTTATTAAATTTTATACCTGATCCAAATAATATGCCACCAAAGAGAACAAAAAATAGTTTATTGAAAAAATCATCACCAGGTGCAAAAATTACATCACCATCAAGTTATAATAAGACACCAAAGAAAAAAACATATAATTCAACTAGTAATGATAATAATACAAATACCAGTATTATTAATAATGTGAATGGCAACAATTCTAACAATAATGAAAATTCTACACTAAAAAAATCTAAAAGACTATTATCCGCCTCTTCAGCAACCTCTTCAGGGATATATAATACAAACAATAGCATAAGTATATCAACCAATATCCAAAGTAACAGCAATTCTAATAATAACTCACAGATTAATCCAAGCCCATTACAAAATCTAGTTTTCCAAACTCCACAACAGCCAAGAAGTTCTAACCAGAACCATATTTCTACTAATACTAATAGTAATTTACCAACCGCAAATTTAACAAATACTCACTTAACAACCTCAATTTCTGAGTTTGAGAATTCGAAACAATATTCAAGGAATAATGAATCAATAATAAGTCAGCTCAACACTACAAATGAAACGCCAATATCAACTGGATATTCTGCAACACAAAAACCTTTACAGTTTTTTACCGTTCCGACAGCTGTTCCAAGCCAAAATGATCCATCACGAATCAATAATAATATTAATAATAGTTCAGAACCTCATACTTCAAACAGCATGGATAATCTAAGTGGCAACAGCAGTAGTAATAGTAATACTAGCAATAATAATAATGACAATTCAAACGGCAAAAATGACCAACCAAATAACAGTAGTAATACTAATACCAAGAACTCCAGTATCCAGCAAGATCAGTCGACCAATAGTAATAATGCTAAAAAGAATAACAAGAATAGTTCAGACATCCAACATGATCAGTCGAACAATAACGTCAACAATAATAATTCAAATAGCCAACATGATCAGTCTAAACTAAAAGCAACCAAGAACAAGCCACCCCCATTTTTAGCATTTATGCCCGAAGGCCCCAATCCAGGCGTGTTTGTTCTTCAAGAAGAAAATGCTAAAAAAAACCAAAAAACTAGGAGTAACGGTACTTATAATGACAAGGCTGCAGATAAATCTACTGACAATACGTTACTGACTAATCAATCACTGAAATCATCGTCATCTTCTTCATTAATTGATTCTCTTGATAATTACATTGATCCTCATAATGTTACAATAACGGATGGTTCGAATAATTCTAAACATAATCTACAAAATAACAATACTTCATATTCAAAACTTTTACCTTCAAATAAGGAACAGTCATTGCATCAAACAAATTTGACACAGCTCGATGTAAATTTAGATTTAATTAAAGATAAAGCCAAAAATTTCACTGATAATAATTCAATCAACTATGGAAATACTAGTAACTCAAATACTCCTTTGAGTTCAACATTTCGACCTTTACCTAATAGTCTCACAATAAATAATGTTCAGTTCAATTCTCCATTTACTCCATTAACGGTATCTGAATACAAAGATTTAATTTTGCAGGTTTTGGCTTCTGAAAACCTTTCTGACCCTAATTACTCATTGCCACCACAACTCTATAAGCCACCAAAAAATTTAGATATTAACTTCCAAGTTGATGAGCAAGGACACACTCCACTTCATTGGGCTGCCGCTATGGCTAATATTCCTTTAATTAAATTACTTCTGGCCTTAAATTGTAATATTTTAAGCAATAATTACAGGGGGTTTAACTGTATTTCAAAATCAATTTTTTATAACAATTGTTATAAGGCGGGCTGCTTTTCAGAAATTTTATCTCTATTAAAAATTTGTATGGTAACTCCAGATGCAAACGGAAGACTTCCTTTGCATTATTTAGTAGAACTGAGTGTTAACAAATCTAAGGATCCGACAGTTATTAATTTTTATATTGCAACCCTATTACAGAATCTAGCTCAAGAGGATACCACACTACTGACAATGTGTTTAAATTATCAAGACAATGCTGGTAACACAGTGCTACATTTGGCAGCGTTAAATTTTAATTTTGAATTATCCCAAAAACTAAGTCTATTAGGAGCATCGTTGGATGTTTCCAATTTAGATAATGAAACACCCGCTTCCTTATTAAATAAATTTAATATTTTAACTACACAACAAACACTACAAATGCCTTATGAAAAGATAAAAACTGTTTCTGCTCCTCTGTTGGATGCTAATGGACTCATATCTGGAATAACTCCTGCAGAACAAAATTCTAAGGATTACGTAGAGGACGATGCAGAGGATACTGAAGATAATATTCAAAAAGATCCGAAAGATAACAATACAGAGCATCAACCGGAAAATAACTTCGATTCTAAGCATAGATCTGATATAGTACAACACTTAAGAACTCCTAATATTATTGACCAACGAGCTGGAAATCAATTGCCTTTTAATTTGCAAGATTCAGCCTCCTTAAACCATATCATGGAAGAATTTTCTACTTTTGATTCATTAGTTACCTCCTCTGTTGTTAAATTAAGCAAATCTACACCTTCAAAATTTCTACAAACTTCACCTATTCTCTATAGGAAACGTACCGGTGAATTTTTACAATCTGCTAGTCCATTTAAAAAGATTAAAGATAATTCAAAAGGTACAATTAATGTCCAAGTAACACCAATTAAACTACAAGAACCATTACCATTGGCTACTCTAAAGGCTGGTGGTGTTATATCCATAGTAAAACAAATTTCTGAAATTGCGTCGGTCCTTGAAACGTCGATAACAGCCCAAATAAGATCAATTACCAATGAAATCGAAAGTGCTGAAAATAGCATCAAATATATAAATGACAAGAAAGAAGCAACTTCCCAACAAATAAATAGTATTTTATCGGACTCGGGTGAGAAGAGTGATATATTTGATATTGAGACTTTGCAGACTATGATTAACAACAAAGAACATGAATATTCTAAAACTAAAGAAATTTTTATGGATTATCTAAGAAAGTCATCGGATTCAAAATTCCATGAAATTCTTAATGAAGAATTACAAAAGGAAGATAATGAAAATTGGAATAAAGAATCTAAGCAAGAAAGAAACGAAATCCTGATAGAAGAGCTTGAAAAATTAAGGGCAAAGCAAAATCAATATATTATTGATATCAGTAACGCAGCTTCTAACATGCATAATTCTGAAAGAATTATGAAATATAGAAGACTTATTGGCATGTCTTTCGATGATATAGATGCCAAGCTTGATGACATTGAAAGAGACTTGAAAAGTAATGAATGACAATAATGTAAACTTCCAGAGGAATGAAAATTTCCAACAGTTTCTTACGCTTTTGATATTTGTATTTTATATGGCGAGCAATTTTATGCAAATAATTAAAATTTTATCTACATTATATAGATCATTCACTACATATATTTATAAACCTTATGCATATTAATAATCATATTTTTATTTTTTTTTCAATCCTTTCATCAATTGGCTTAGATTTTAAGAATTCTGTTATAGGTAATAATTATTGATTATAAGGCGCTACCATTTTAGTTTTAAAAAAAGGAATGGTCAGCGTCACATGGCAGTGGGCACGTGATTGAAATTTGGAGAATAAAAAAATCGAAAAAATTTTGCGATGCGATGCGATGAGAGAAAAGAAAAGTATTTTTTGAACTTGTTGTGCGTTACTTTATTGTTGGGTTGCAGCTACTTTTGAGATTTGTGTTAATTAACGGATTAAAAGAATTATAATCCTGGGTACTCTACTATAGAAAATATGGATCAACAATTTTTGTCCCAACTGGAACAAACATTAGGCGCTATTGTTCAACCAAACTCAGCCGGGTTGAAAGAAGCTACTAAAACTTTGCAAAACCAATTTTATAAACAAGCATCAACTGTTCCTGCTTTAATTCACATTTTACAAAACAGTCAAGATGATGCGTTAAAACAACTGTCAGGTGTAGAAGCAAGAAAGTTGATTCCAAAGTTCTGGAAAGATTTAGACACTGAAGTTAAAAATCAAATTAAGAGTAGCTTACTACAAACTAGTTTCTCAGAACCAAAGGAAATAGTTCGTCATGCTAATGCTCGTGTTATTGCTGCAATTGGTACTGAAGAATTGGAAGCACAACAATGGCCTGATTTAATTCCAAATTTGATCCAAGCTGCCTCGGGCGAAGATGCCACTACTAGACAGACCTCCACGTTTATTTTATTGTCATTACTAGAAGACTATACCCCGAGTTTAATGGCCTATATTGATGATTTCTTAAACTTATTTGGTCAATTGATAAATGATTCTGCATCTTTGGAAACTAGATCATTGGCTGCTCAATCTTTAAACCATGTTTCAGGTTTGATAGAAGAACAAGATCAAATTAATCCACAGCAGGCTTCTAAATTTGCTTCTTTAGTTCCATCTGTCGTTGGAGTTTTAGATGCTGTTATCAAAGCTGATGATACTAGCAATACAAAAAAAATATTTAATTGCTTAAATGATTTCTTGTTGCTAGATTCTCAATTGACTGGCAATACCATTGGTGATTTGGTCAAACTTTCATTACAAATTGCCTCCAATACCAATTTAGATGAAGATGTCAGGGTCTTTGCCTTACAATTTATAATTTCTGCCTTATCTTATCGTAGATCAAAGGTTTCTCAAGCTAAATTGGGCCCTGAAATTACTATGACTGCTTTAAAAGTTGCTTCTGAAGAAATTGATGTTGATGATGAACTAAATAACGAAGATGAAGCTGGTGAAAATGAAGAGAATACACCTTCATTAACTGCCATTAGATTATTGGCGTTTGCATCTTCTGAATTACCTCCATCTCAAGTTTCTTCTGTAATTATCGATAACTTATCTAACATGATGCAATCAACTAATCAGTTTGAAAGAAGATCAATCTTATTGGCAATATCTGTTGCTGTTACAGGCTCTCCTGATTATATTTTAACTAATTTTGATAAAATTATTCCTGCCACAATCACAGGTTTAAAAGATACCGAACCGGTTGTGAAATTGGCTGCTTTGAAGTGTATTCATCAATTAACATCAGATTTACAAGATGAAGTTGCAAAATTCCATGAACAATACTTGCCATTAATTATTGATATTATCGATTCTGCTAAATTTGTTGTTATTTATAATTATGCTACTGTTGCTCTTGATGGTCTATTAGAATTTATTGCCTATGAAGCCATTGCTAAATATTTGGAGCCTTTGATGAACAAGTTATTTTTTATGTTACAAAATAATAACTCTTCAAAATTAAGATGTGCTGTAGTTTCTGCTATTGGATCTGCTGCTTTTGCTGCAGGTACTGCATTCACCCCATACTTTAAGAACAGTGTTCAATATTTAGAACAATTTATTCAAAACTGTTCCCAAATTGAAGGTATGTCCGAAGAAGATATCGAATTAAGAGCAATCACTTTTGAGAATATCTCAACTATGGCAAGGGCTGTCAGATCTGATGCTTTTGCCGAATTCGCAGAACCATTGGTGAACTCTGCTTATGAAGCTATCAAAACTGACTCTGCTAGATTAAGAGAATCAGGTTACGCATTTATTGCTAATCTATCTAAAGTTTATGGTGAAAACTTTGCTCCATTTTTAAAAACAGTATTACCCGAAATTTTCAAAACATTAGAATTAGATGAATATCAGTTTAACTTTGATGGTGATGCAGAAGATCTCGCCGCCTTTGCTGATGGTGCTACTGAAGAGGATTTGCAAAACAAGTTCACTGTGAATACTGGTATTGCTTATGAAAAAGAAGTTGCTGCAGCTGCGCTATCTGAATTAGCCTTGGGAACTAAACAAAATTTCTTACCTTACGTAGAGCAATCTATTAAGGTATTAGCTGAACAAGTTGATGAATCATACGGTTTAAAAGAAACTGCTTTAAGCACATTATGGAACATTGTTAAAGCCGTCTTTTTAGCCTCTAATATTGAGCCAGATAACTATCCAAAGGGGATCCCCTCAACATCATATGTTGATGCCAGTATTCTTGCCGTCATCCAGAATGTAAGAAGTGTTTCCATGACTAATTTAACCGAAGAATTCGAAACATCTATGGTGATTACTGTCTTAGAAGATTTTTCAAATATGATAAAACAATTTGGCCCAGTAATTATTATGGATAACGGTGACTCATCAATGTTGGAAGCTTTATGTATGCAAGTTTTGAGCGTTTTAAAGGGCACACACACTTGTCAAACGATTGATCTTGAGGATGATGTTCCAAAGGATGAAGATATGGATGCCTCTGAGACGGAAGCTACCTTATTAGATGTTGCTTTAGAAGTATTAGTTAGCTTATCCTATGCTTTAGCAGGTGATTTTGCTAAAATTTTCGAAAACTTTAAGCCAGTAATCTTACAATTATGCCAAGCCAAATCTAAAAATAAGAGATCATCTGCCGTCGGTGCTACCTCTGAAATTGCTTTAGGTATGAAGTCTCAAAATCCATTCATCCAAGAAATGCTAGAAACTTTACTAATACGTTTGACTACTGATAAATCGTTAGACGTTAGAGGTAATGCTGCATATGGTGTTGGTTTATTAGTTGAATATGCCTCCTTTGATACCTTATCTATTTATCCTCCAGTATTGAAAGCTTTGTACGAATTATTAAGTGCTGCTGACCAAAAGATTGCTTTAAGTACTGATGATGAATCTACTACTGAGATGATTGAACGTGCGTTTGCTAATGCTTGTGGTTGTGTCTCTAGAATGGCCTTAAAGAATGAGAGTGGTGTACCAGTTGACCAAGCTATTCCAGCGATGCTAGCACATTTACCATTAACAATTAGTTACGAAGAATACACCCCAATTTTTGAATTAATAATTAAATTATATCAATCTAATAGCAGCGCCGTCACAAATCACACTCCAAAAATCGTTGAATTTTTTGCAGCTGTTTTCCAAAAAGACAATGAAAGAATCAAATTGGAGCAAGAGTCTACTTTAGGTAGAGAAGAAAATATGGAAAGATTGAAACAATTCCAGACAGATGAAATGAAAGTTAAAGTTGTCGAATTATTGAAATATTTAAATACCAATTTCAACGGCATTGTTGCTCAAAATAGCATCCTAGCTCCAATTGTTGCCTAGTGCATTTACATTTTTATGAGAAATAGTATCTCTGACCTATCAGTCTAGCATTCATTCTGATTGATATTTCTTTCTCTAAGCATCCGCGTTTCTCCCAGCTTATAAGCATCTGTATTTTATTTACGTTCCTATATGCTATATCTATAAATATACATATATATATTTGTTGTACTGAAATTTATATATTTTCACCAGTAAATTTTTCACAAACTTATTACACTAATTTGAAAATATTTTTTTCAAAGAATTCACTAGTAGGTATATTTTTATTATTTTGACAACCTATTATTTTTACATTTCGAGGAACCCGAGGCTACTATAATAATTCGTCCCAATAATTTCAAATTAAAATAAAGACAAAAAAAATATAGAAATATAAAAATACTTTTCTAAAACTTACCACAGAAAAATATCGATCTTATCTTGATGCCTGTTAGCAATGATAGAGGAAATAAAACCAGTAATAATAGCGAGTTTAAGAGGCCTACTTTCACTCCCATACAAGATATTATTGCTGGGATTAAATATCTAATATTTAATAGTGAAGCAAACAAAATTGTAATCCCGGTTTTACTTCTTTTTGAATCTATATTTTTAAAGTTAATTATTAAAAATATTCCATATACTGAAATCGATTATGAAGCCTATATGGAACAGATTGCAATGATTGAAATTGATCATAACTTAAATTATTTAGAAATTAGAGGCGGCACTGGGCCATTAGTTTATCCTGCTGGACATGTAATGCTATTTAAATTGATGCACACGCTAACTAATGGAATGGATAATATTAAGGAGGGACAAATAATCTTCAGGTATCTTTATTTAGTCACATTATTGTTACAAATGTGTTGTTACTATATCTTAAATATTCCTCCATGGTGTGTTGTTTTGGCATGTATTTCCAAAAGGTTACATTCTATTTATGTTTTAAGATTGTTTAATGACTGTTTTACGACCTTTTTTATGGTATTAACTATCTTTATCTTTTTGCTTTCTTCCAAGCAAAAATATTCAGATGCAAAAAAATTGTTTTTCACAATTTTAAGTTCAATTACTTATTCAATCGCGGTTAGTATCAAAATGAATGCATTATTATACTTTCCGGCTGTTATGATCTCACTATACCTGATCAACGAGGGAAATCTGGCGAATACTATTTTGAACTTCTTAATAATGCTTATTTGGCAAATAATTGTAGCGTTACCATTTCTAAAAGAGTATCCATATGAATACCTAAAAGGATCTTTTAATTTTGGAAGACAATTTATGTTTAAATGGAGTATTAATTGGCAATTCTTGGGGGGAAAACGTTTCCATGATATAAGATTTCATTACTTATTGTTATTTTGTCATATAATTATTATCTTAGTAATCCTGTTACGAGAATATCCAAGATTTTTTAAAGATTTATTAATCTCTGCAAAACACCCCTTTGGAAATTTGGATATGGCAGCATATCAGAAGAGGGAAATAATTTCATATACTCTAATAACCTTTAACTTTACTGGCATTATTTTCTCTAGATCGTTACACTACCAATTTCTATGCTGGTACCACTGGACTTTACCGATAATGATCTTCTGGTCTCAACTACCGATATACGTAGGGCCCATTTGGTATATTTTACACGAATATTGCTGGAATTCATACCCACCTAATACAAGATCTAGCACCCTTCTTATCTGCTTGAACATCTGGTTATTATTTTTAGTATTACTATTCCGTAATAATATCCATCATTCTAAAGCTTTGAAAAGACACCATACTCAAGATATTACTGATCAGAAAAAGACTCAATGAGAAATAGGTGTAAGGCTAACAGATTGACAGTGTTTTCTACCAGCTATGATACAGTTTGATGTCTCACCTGTTGTTTATTATTTGTGGTATATTGGGATACATATTATGCATTTAAATGTATTACCTTAGTAAATAGTATTTACATAAATATATATATGTCATTTAATTATTTCTAATCGTCAATTATTTTAAAATGTCACTAATTCTATTTTTATTAGCTGTAAAAAATATCCACGATTTAGTAAAAAATATTTAGTTACTTTTTCTGTATTTTCAAAATGATAATTTGAAAAAATCAAATAATGAGATTCTCAAAATATAAAAAATAAATCTGAAAACTAAAATTTCTAAAAAGCTAGACAAAAATCATATCTCTACTACACAAGTTCTAGTTCTAACTCAAAACATATCCATCAAAGCTCTTTAGAACAAATACTACTCACCATATATGAATAGCATTTATTAGTTCGACTAATATTTCTTCGAAAAAACACCGATTAATTTATCGATAAATAAGAAAGAAAAACAGCCAGTTTAACAGTTACATACTTAAAGTTTCTATAGTAAATTTTATTTGGCAAAGTTTATAGCATAATCAAGAGAAGTAAAATATGTCTATAAGATCTAATTCGATAGAATCAGTTTCAAACAAGGAAGGCTCTGATTCGGGGATAATAAGTGCTTCTTCATCAAATAACAATATAACTTCAAGTAAGATTTCAAATTCGTGCCCTAGTCCTAGCTCTATTTCTAACAATACTGCGAACTCATCTGATAATGTTAGTGATATACGTAATTCTACTTTCAATGATACTTCTAACCCTCTTTTGAACAACCATATCCCTTCTAATACAAATTCCGAATCTTATAATAATAACAATAAGCCTAGTTCCAATGAGCATAATATTGACATAATCGAAAACCATACTGCCTCTAATACTACTACTCCTGCTAATACCACTACCACCACTGCTACTACTGCTACTATCATTACTGCTGCTACTACTGCTAATAATAATAATAATAATATTGATAATAATGATAATGATAATAATAATAATAGTAATAATAGTAGTAATAATAATAATAATACTGCTAAAAATGATAATACTAAGGAGGAAAATTCTAAATCTAATAGTGTTTCTATCTCCAACCCCAATTCTAAAGATGGCATAACTGTAGAATCTAATTCTAACCTTATCCCTAAGCTAACTGACATAACTAACCCTAGTGATACTCCCACATCTACTTGTAATGGCTGTATTATTCCACGCTCTAAAGATAATGTTCATTTTGTTACTGATGATAAATCTGGTACAAATTTCAATTCTAATGGTAATGTTGACACTAATTCTAATTCTAATACTAATTCTGCCGATAAGATCGAATCAAATTCTAATTATAACTCCAGTGAAAAAGTTGACTCAAATCATCAAATCGAATGCTACACTAATCTGAACTCTGATACAAATGCTAATTCTGCTTTTCACTCTGACTCTAACTCTAACTCTAACGCTAATATTAATTGTAATTATAATTGTAATTCTAACCCTAAAACTAATGAAAATTATGATGATACCTATCCTTCTAATTCTAATGGTAACGATTCCTTTAATTCTAATTCTAATTCTAATTCCAACTCTAATGAAGACTCTAATTGTGATGATATTACTTCGTCTCATTTTCATGACTTTTTAAATCCCATCTCCAATCGTGCTACTGATTCTAATTCTTATATGGATACTAATATATATACAACAGCCAGCTACCCAAATAATGATACAAATATAGATATGAACATGAATTTAAATATTCATGCCTCAGTTCCATTCCCATCGATTACAGGGCCTTCTACTTCTTTCAAATATTTGAAAGAAGAATCAAATTTGAAAAAAACAGCGGCGATAAATCAAGATGGAGAAGGATTAGAACGGTTAAATGCATATATATATGATTTTTTAGTTAAGTCTAATCTTAAAAAAACCGCCATAGAATTTGCCAAAGAATGCGATATCAACGATAAAGGAAATAAGCCTTCAATAAATGATACCGACGCAGACCCAAACCAAGCTATTAATATTTCTTTTGACCCTAATAACAATAATATGTTTGAATCAAACACCGAAAAATTATTAACGAAAAATACTAAATCAAATTCAACTTCTACTATCAGCCCTATCGCTAATTTTAACGATCGAGATAATAAGAAAATAAATATTAATGAAAATAATTACCTTTCTCCAAATTTTGACTCAAATGATGTTCTTAAATCTGAGCCACCTACTTTCACTCCAGAAAATAATACTGCAAGTAGGTTTTTTATTGAATGGTGGCAAATATTTTGGGATTTGTTCAATGCTAAAACTCATGGTAGTGGGTCAAATCAAGCACTTCAATATTTTCAAATTCTAACGCAACAAAAACGACAAGAACATGTATACAAAGGACTCCTAGCTCATACTGCAAGAACACAGCATATGGCAGAACAAAGGGGTGATTATAACGAAGATATCATGGATCCGTTAATGTTCGCCAATTTAGTTGCCAAGACATCGGCAGGATTGCCTTTTTTAACTCCAATAGATAAACAATTAATAAATATACATCCTAACTTCCATCAATATCAAACTCAACCTATGGCTCAACAAGAGCTTGTGCAACGGTACCCAATGCCGCTATCTCCGCAACAAATGTATTATCACCAGGAGACACAGCAAGAATTGAAGCAGAAATTAGAGAATCAGATGCAACAACAATCAGTATATGAACCTTCTGCCAAATTATTTTCTAATTCTCAATGCCAAATGGGCAAATCAACCTCACAGCAATCAAATAAATTCCATCCACAACAACGCCATGGACATCGACCAAAGGCTACAAAATCTGATCCTTTAAATTCTGATCTTAAACCATCCAATACGGATTCTGAATCTTTTAGTATCTCATTATCCGATTCAAAACTTAGAACAACTCATACATCTTCCAGTCAGCAACCAGATCATCCATCATTTGAAAGGAAAGTAGATGAAAAGCCTGTAACTCAATATTCTCTAACTTCAAAAAGAGGCTCTGCTTTGGCTCTGGATAAACCGAATAAAATATCTCATCAAGGTCAATCGCTACAAAATCAATTTCAACAACTGAACCAGGAGCAGCAGCTTCAAATTCAGGAACAATTGAGCCAGAACCAACATTCTAACCTACCATCGTATCTACCTGGCACTCAAACTCCACAAATGAAATTTAAGCAACTTCAAGATAACATGAACATTCAAACTTCTCCCCAAGATGTATTACACAGTACTACTTCACTTGTGGGAATCCCATACGCAAATGGGATTAATTTTCAAGTTTCCGAATTGCCAATGCTTAGCTATAACCAGCCAAGCATATCGCAGAATCAAGAGGTTAACAATTCTCAATTTTATACAAATCAAAGTAGCCGCGACTCACCACTTGATTCCAAAGATTCAAAACTTCAAACTGTCGGGGTTACATATTCCAAAGATCCAGAGGATCAAGACTCACCAGATAGCAACCTTTCTAAACTAACCTCTAATTCTAATCATCGTCCAAGTTGTGCATCACCTCCCGAAGACACCAAGATTTCAAACGTTTCAGTCTCAAATACCTCTCCCACCGCAATAGAAAATAATTTGCAGTTTACTAATTCTTCAGATTCTAGTAGGAAAAATTCATATATTGAGAAACCAAAATTGACAAAACAGACACCTCAACATAGACAATCTCTCAAAAGCAAGAGAACTATTTCTAACAAGCAGCTTGGAGCTGAATCATCCACGGGGAACACATCTTCTTCTCTACCATCTACAACTAATACTGTAACTAGTACTAACACAGTCACTTCTTCTGAGCCAAGGGCTAATGTTTCGTTTAATAATCTTCGTTCGATTAACAAGCTGGAACGCAATAATTCAGAGCCTAGTACAACAGTGCACACAGTTGATTCACAGAAACTAAAAATAACCAAAGATGATAGCAGCATAATCACCGTAAAACCTTCCTCATCATATAATTCTAAAAAATCTGGCCAGCTGACGTCGAAACACACAACTTTACGTCCAAAATCTACTAATTCTTACTTACCCCTTTCTAATATATCACCACAAATGCTTCCATCCGGAACTTTCCCTTACCAGCATTCTTCAGATTGGGTGCAAACACCATTGTCTGCTCTTCCTTCTTCAGCACCTCACGAAACATTTCATGATATGGCTCAGCGAGTATTTTCTTCATCTGCGCCTGCCACACCCTTGGACGGAATTCTATATTCAAGTGGTAATACACATGTAACAAATACAATTGGTCCGAAAAGTACAGGGAGTTCGTTAACTACTGTTGCTGAAGGCACATTCACAACTCCAGTTAATGAAATCATAACTATTCCTCCTCATTCAACTAGTGAAGGCGGAAAAAGAGTCAGTAAGAAAAAGAAGAGGTCTAAGAAAACTGTTATGGCAAATACTTCCATCTCTACTATGGAAGACCTACAACAGCAATTTCAAAATCAGTTCAAAAGTAAATCCAATAAAAGTAAAAATACCCCTTCCGCTTCATCTTTACCCGATAATTTTGGGGATTGTTTACCTTTAGATGATGAACAACGACAACAACAATCCAATTCATTTTATCCAACTGCAAGCGTAGTGCAATCACTGTATCAAAGTGGTGATAATATTAAAAGCCCATCAACTACAAATTTTAATGCAAATGAATTTAATAGCATTAACTTATCATCACAGGGCAATGATCCCATTTTCACAGAGGAATCATATGGTCTCCAGAATGACCAAGGTTCTATGTTTACTATGCAGAATATTATAAATGAAAATACTCAAGAAACTTCAAAATTAAGCAAAGAACAAAACTTAGATTCAATAGAATCTAAAAAAACAACAGAAAAATTAAATTCTGGGAGAATGTCCAAAGATTCAAATAATGCAAACTCTAAACTTGATAATATAGAGACAGCACTTGGTCTGGAATTGTTAGATCCTAGCTCAAACGATTTTACTTTTCTCAATTGGCATTAATAGAAAAATTCCGTTTTTGATATTATGTTAAAATGAACGATTATTTCAACTTATTAATGTGCTTGTATCCTGAAATTTTCCATACATAAACTTCATTTATTTTTCTATATGTCATGGCAACATTGTCTTTTTTTTATACCTTTTTGATGATTGACTCGACGAATATCTACAACTGTGTCGATAATGAAATCATGGAATAATACTTAAGAGTAATCTTTCAATATTTGGAATATTTGGCTCATTATATTTTTGATTTATCAATCAGATTTACAGTGGATAATATAGTTTTTTAATTAGATAGTGTTATATTACTCTAAAGGCAATGACAATTAGGACCTCCATATTTTTGCTTTGATTCTACAGAATTATTATTCAAAATTGAACAGAGAACTAGGAATGAATCAATACCCTTTATTTAAGGTTAATTATATTCTTAAAATTACTTTTATACAACTTGAATTATTTAATATTTTCTTAAATATCTTCAATATAGGGGTTTTGAGTTTTTTTGAGTTCTGTATGAAAAATCTCAAAAAAGAAAAAAAGAAAAAACTTAGAATAGCAAAAAAATATTAGTACTGTATATTTTATCTGTGTTAAGTAAACAAGTAAATCAGAACATTAATAATCTGTTCCATTAATTGTAGTGATATGGTTTATAATAATAGAAAGTAATAAACGTTAGATTCATACTAGATGTACTGAATTTAAAAATTTAAATTCTTAAGTTGTTAATACTAAATGTCATATTTAATATACTCTACGATATCTTTTAGCAGGCATAGCGTTCTGAATAATATCTCAAGTGGTCTATGAAAGAAGGATACTCCACTTTTCTATTTTGATTAGCCTAATAAACTTAAATAAGACATATAGAATTTGTGACATATAAAACTACAAATAATTAACTGCTAGCTAATTATACTATAAACTGTGATTGTAACTTACATACTTTATAGAGATGCCATCAAGGTATCCTTATTGTAAATATCCGCCAATGAAACGATTAGCACGTGAATTAGAAAATTTTCTACGGAGCGCGAAATCTTGAAACAAAGCAGTTCGACCGAAGACAGATTTTTAGCAACAATGATCGCCAATAGATTTTAATACCTGGGCTTAAATGTAAAATTTTAGCACTCTCCGAATATAACGACAATTTGTATAAATCACAAGTGCTTCTAATTTATTGAACCTGAACGAGTGGCAAGCCTTTTTTTATAATTTTTACTGGGCGAGCAGTAAAATCAACATCTAGCGTGAACACAGATTCTCCACTAAAATTTTACCAAGCAGCTAAGCATTAGTAGAAAAAAAATTATTCATTATCATACTTATAATTTGTTTCTGATAGTAACCACCATTTAAGATTTGCGGATACGTAATGCCTGGAAAAATTAAGCCTGTTGCATATTTATCTCAAAATGAAGATATGGATAAGTACTTCCACGAGTATCAGTCATTAAAGATGTACTCTCAAAATACGGACCAATGTACTCCTACAGGATATACGAATAATAATTATTATCAGAATTTTAATTATAATCAACGAACTTACAAAAGTCATCAGAGCTCTAATATGCAACATTCCCATGAGACCTTAAATAATATTGTAAACAATTATAGAAATATCCATCCGAATATTCATCTTAATTCCAAAACTTATGATGGCAATTCCATCAACCAGGGGAGTAATATTACTGATTTCAAATCTGGCATGTCTGGATATTATGACTATAATAGCAGCAAAAGTAGATATTTGGATAAAACTAGCCATTATAACACTCCATATATCAATAGTAATAATAACAATGAGAATTATAATTATTATATTGATCAAGAAAAAAACTCCACACAAAACATAAAAAAATTTTCCAAAAAAGATAATAATACCTCATCAAATAAATATAAAATGTCAGAGTTGAAACAAAAGACACAATATAACTCGCCCTGGCTCTCGAATAATTCTGTTATTGCTAATCAATTGAAGGAAACTTATCCTCAAGTATACCAAAATACTAAAAAAAATGTTTTGAGTCCCAGAAGTATTGCTGAAAAAGCTGGCGATACATATCCCGCAGCAAATCTATCCTTTTACCCACATAATATTACAGCTCAAGATAATCAATTCCCAACTGCTATTTCCGAAAATGATATAAGCAGTAGAAACCATAGCTCAACAATACCTCATCTCGATAAACAGTTTATGCGGGATTCCACTTTACCCATTTTTTCTGGCAATTTTGATTTCTTAGGTCCAACGCAAAATGAAATAGGGAGTCCTTATCCACCAAATTCAGCTTCCAAATTTAATGTATACTTAGAAGATCCATTATTTTCTTCCGCAATATCCCCTCAAATACACAGTAATGACTTCGCCAACAATCTGGTACCTCCTTCAAATAATGTGATCACCACGCTACAACGGGACACTTTCATGAATAACTCGTATCATAATAATTTAGCTTCATTAGATTTTGGTTCAACACATCTAGACTCAAATAGCAATAACTTAACCAACACTGTTAATTCAAGGTTGATTAATAATGTTGAAGATCATACTAAACTTTCGACTGCTAATTCTCCCCAATTAAGTTCTACTAGTAATAAAATCTTAATGTCTGACTCTTCATTGGGTTGGGATTTCAATGGGCCTAACAATACTGCCTCTAGAGGTAATTCGTTTGGTATTTGGAATTCTGACATGAGCGTCTGGAGCTAACACTTAAAATACTTTTAAAAACACAGTAAAAAAATCTGTTTCCCTTTAATCTTAAAGGCCATTAGTGTTTTTCCATATTTTTTTTTTCATTTTTTTCTTTCTCTTCCATGTCTTACCTACGTATATATAGTATTTTTTTTCTTTTCTGGATAATGGATTTTGGTTACGGTTGGTTAGGTAATATAGTTTGGCTATTTTAATTTATCATCATTTCGTCTATTTTTTTATTCTCTTTTTTTCGTTTGTTTTACTCTGTTTTGATAATAATGCATTTTTTGTTACTGATCTTTAATTTATCAACACACAACTTGTATTCTATTATTTGATGTTTTTACTTTTTATATCATATTTTTTATTCCCAGTATTGATTAAGGTTTAGTAATTGCTTTGATTTGTTCATAGATTATTTAGCAGTACATAATTTTGAATAACATTTCATTGACACTACAGAATGCAAAAGCTTTATATATGGGGGAAATTCATCGCTCTTTCATGCGGTTCAATATGACGACTAGTGCACAACAAAAAAATTGAAAGAATATATATTTGAATGCTATATACAGAATGATAGCGTTATTTACAAACTAATCTACAACAAGTATCCTGAGAGAATATTATTCGTAAATATATTTAATAAGATAGTTTATTGATTTAATAAGTTCAATGTAAACGGAAGATATCACCGTCTACCATTTAATGTTTAATAATTTTTTATAATTAAGTTCAAACTCTTTTGATGTGATCCTACCTTGTGATTTTCTCATACCTTGTCCGATTAAGAATTTTAAGCCATTCTTCTTTTTCCCAGAAACAATACATTCAATTAGACTTTGATCCTTAATATCGTTTAATATTGCTCTACATAAGTCTTGTACGTCTTTGTGGTGTTCTTCACTAATAGGTGCCAAGTCATATTGTCCTAAAATATCATCAAAATTTATTTGTTTGGAATATTTTTCGTCATTAGGGTCGAATGATTTTAAGATAGATGGCAACATTAGCTTAGCAGTACTATTGGTTATTCTGGATGTTTTAATTAGGTATAAAAAATAAGAAAAACTTTTTGGAGTTAAGAAAGTATGGCTTACGCTCTTTAAAGGAATTGAATATCTGTTTAATATTCCTAGAAGGTTATGAAGAATCCAATTCACTACCAATTTAGATTCTGTCGCTATATTATACCGCTTACACAAACTAGAATAAGAATGGAAAGTTTCGAAAAAATATGTAGATAGATCATTATGAGAATATAAATTATTTTTACTATTACTGCTAATTGAAAATATCCTAGCATCTTTCAAGGAAAGACAATAGGGTTCTGCCAGCAATTTCCTTATTAGTTGATCAGGTAGTAAACCTAGATTATTTTTCATTGTAGAAATGAAATTTTGAGAAAAATTAACGACAGGTAATTCTAAATCAGGGATATATCTGTAGTCTGTGTGCGTTTCTTTAGTTCTTAGTAAATGGGTTCTTGATCCATCCCATGACCTAGTTTCTGCTAAATACTCGACATAGCTATTATCTTTAGCACTTTTTAAGATATCTACTTGTCTATAATACTCATATTTGATAGCTTTGGAAATTTCAGAAGTGTTGGGCAAATTTTTCAGCTCTACTCTTGGAAAATCATTGACGTTAACATTCACATCAACTCTTAAAGCACCTGTTTCGAGATCTCCTGTGGAAATATGTAAGTGTCTAACAAGGTTTTGATATTTTTTAATAAAACTCACAATTTGTTTACAATCAGTAAAATCAGGATATGTCACTAATTCAATCAACGGTACGTTTGATCTGTTTAAATCAACCAATCTTCCATCACCAGAATTATTCCTGTTATAAATAGATTTCCCAGTATCCTGTTCTATTTGAATTTGAATAATATTAATTTTTTTATTTATTTCATCTATATTATCAAGGTCGCCATATAACATAAGACACCCACCCTTGGCAAATGGAGAGAAATGTTGAGTAATTTGGTAGCCGGCAGGCTGGTCTGGGTAAAAGTAGTGTTTTCTGTCAAAACTACACGAGCTATTAATTGTTGAGTTTAATGCCAATGCCAATTTAGTAGCAAATATGACAGGCTCATAGTTTAATATTGGCTGAGTTCCAGGAATTGCTGCATCATAAAATGAAACATTGTGGTTTGGTTTAGTTTCTAAAGAGCTATTCAAAGTGCTAGAGAATAATTTATATTTTGTTTGTAATTGTGTATGGATTTCTAAGCCACATTTTAATTTGAATTCTGGTTGTACACTATAACTCCTACGGTTGATTCTGAAAAGGGTTTGCAATGCTGCAACTCTTGATGAATATTTCGAAAGCCTTAATATTTTGAAAGAAAACCTTCGATTTGTTACATGAGCTACTCCTGACATACCAACCGTCATATTTTTTGATTCTAGTTGTATTAAACGCTAAGCAATTAATATGATATTTTTTAAGCATAAATCACTTAAGTATATTTTTTTAGTTTTATAACTATATTTAATCCAGTTTTGAATTTTTGAAAATTTAAAGGTCACAAATATAAAAAAAATATTTCAATTTCAGGTGATTAATGGAACATCTACTAGGATTAGTTTATGACGTAATAAAATAAACCTCTAATATATTTCTTTTTAAGCGGGCTAATCAAAATTATATTTCTAGTTAAATTGTGCTACCATCTAAAAATATTAAATAAATAAAAATGAATAAAAATATTGATTTAGATAGAAAACAAAATATATTGGCATAGATTATCTTTCTGGGTAAGTTCTAAACAGCTTTGCATTGGCTTTACTTGAAAGGCTGTATAATATTAGAGTTTTATCATTTCTGAGCACGTGCTAAGATCCGGGTAATGTTAAAAAATTTCTTAGTTGTATGCCAAATATTCTTGACCTAAGATGAGAATAAAAATATACAAAATCTGTATATCAAAACCAAAAAAGTTAATGCTTTTTATAACGAGAGCATTTTTATGAATGACAATATACTGCTCGTGGTCTCAAGCTCACTAATTTCACAAGATAATCCTTTTAGTTTTAGATACTTACATTAACTTATCACGTTTCTTTAGTATTTTTTTAATAATTAAAAATAACAAAATTCGAAAAGCTCTACTTCCATAGGTTAAACGTGCAATAGCAGAAAAGCTCGATATATTATACACCCTGTTGAGAAATTGCGTGTGTCAATTATGTATTCTACACCGTTGAAAAGCAGGATTCATTATGATAATAATTCAACATTTGCTGCATCTCATTCTTTGGGTGGCACAAACAAGAAGGATCCTTCAATTGCTCCTTCTTTTAATAATGACTATACTACGAAAAAACCCAGTACTAATTCATTCCTTCCTAATTTAAGCATTTCTAATGCATTATTAAGTAACCCAACTACATCAATTTTATCATCAAATCTAAACAATACAACAGCTTCTACAAGCTCAAATAATAATACTCATTTACACATTTCAAATATTGCCAATCTAAATCCTTTAGATCTAGCATCCCAATATATTGATCATTTAGAACGCCAAGATGCTCACTGTCCAATTTTAGACGAACGCTCTTACTACAACAATGGTGTTAATTATAACTTTAGTAGAGAAGTGGGCGGCCTTGGCGCTTTTACGCCATTCGAGAGACAAAAGGTTGTAAATATACCGGATGATATACTACAAGAAGTTTCCAAAGCAGAAATCAAAAGTGATGTTGGTATTTTTCCAGAAATCGATAGATGCTGGTTCACAATTGATAATAAATTAATTCTCTGGAATATCAACGATAATACAGATTTCCAATCGATCGATGAAATTAAACACACTATTTTAAAAGTAAAATTGGTAATTCCAAAGCCAAACACTTTTGTGGATCATATAAATTATTTATTATTAATTACTACACCTTTTGATATTTTTATTTTGGCCTTGTCATCTAATAAATTAACTTCTGAACTTAAAGTATTTAACACTGGTATGTCTGTACCGGTTCATGGCATAGATGTTTCAGAAATTATTTGCTATGAAAAGACAGGCCAAATTTTTTTCAGTGGCAAATCTAATGGTATGAATGTTTGGGAATTGCAATATTCTTCGACAGATGACTGGTTTAATACCAAATGTACAAAATCTTGTTTGACACAATCAACTCTATCTAATCTATTGCCAACAAACCTCTTTGCAAAGTTACCAGGTAGCGGTTTAGTTCAATCTTTATTCGAAGATGATTCTTCATACTTGCAAGAAACTATTATCCAGCTAACTATTGATCAATCGAGAGGTATTATTTATTCCTTGTCTTCGAAATCAACAATTAGGGCATATTTGATCAATGGTTCACATCTGGAAACACCTTTATCAATTCCAACTTCATATATCAAAAGAATTATTGGCACTACAACTGCAAGAGGTGCTGCTATTCTTGGCGATAAGTATTTAAAATTTACCAAAATAATTTCAGTTTCGCAACAAGAAAATAATAACCTTTTTTTGGTTGCCATCACCTTGGGAGGGGTGCGTTTATATTTTAATGGTTCAGTTGGTAGACACAATATTGAAGCATTGAGATTAGAATCGATTAAGTTTCCTCCTAGTGCTGCAACCCAAGAAGCCATGCAAGAGGAATTGGAAAAACAGCAAAATGATATTCAAAAGAAAAATTTACCCTTATACACATCTTTATCTTCATCTCAATCTGTTATGCTGAAATTTCAAAAGAGGTCTGCTGTGCTACTAAATACTACGAATGCATGTACGGTCATATCACCTGGGATTTTCTTTTCATCAGTGGAAAAAGACCGTCACGAAGCTCACAATAAAAAAACTATTACAAGTAATGCAGGGAACACATCATCTAACAGTGATGGCTATATAGCAACAACTCAAGCTACATCCCCTTTACATGCTCATAAAAATGCGAATACTATACACAGACTATTTGTCAGTGTTCCAGATTATGGTGTTCTTAAGAATCATGGTAAGTATGTCGAGAATGCCACATTTTTGGATACTAATAGCCCTATTAAAGAAATTACTGCATTAAATAAATATTCCCCAGCTTCATTAAAACCTGAAGGCTATTCAAATGCTTTCGCCACCCAATACAGCTCCGAACAATTAAAAATAGCAGTTTTAACTACGACATCAATTGAAATATATCGTTATAGAACTCCAGACGAAGTTTTTGAATCTTTAATTGGTAACCCGTTACCATTTTTACTTAATTATGGTCTTGCTGAGGCTTGTTCAACAGCTTTATTTGTTGCATGCAAGTCCAATAAATCCGATGCATTAAGATCTTCCGCTTTGACATTTTTCACTGTAGGTATCCCAGGCATCATTGAAATCAAACCAAGATATAATAGATATACATTATCTAATGTTTCATCCCTCTTGAGTAAAGCATCATGCGATACTGCCACACCTCAGAAATCTTTTCTAGGATCGTCTTCAAATAAGTTTGATTCTGAATCAAATCTCAACTTGGATGATGTTTTCTTATCTCCCAGATTTTATGGTATCGCGCTATTGATCACTAGACTATTTAGAGATATCTGGGATAAGGAAATATTTTCTCAATATATTAAACCAACCAATAGTCAATTTTTATCAACTAGCAGTATAATAAAAAGGGATGATAATAATTTAATATCTAAAATTTCTATTAGCAAAAGTTTTGTGGAATATTATCTTTCATCTGTTGCTATATTAAATGAATTTTTCGATGTTTATGGCACCTCATTAACTACCATGTATTCACCATCTTTAGCATCTACCAAGTTCTCTGATAAATCAGAAGATGTTGCTAATCAGGCTGAAAATATTGCACTTAATTCATTAATTAAATTAATTCAATCCATCAAGGAAGCGTTGTCATTTTTAAATGTTTTATACGAGGAGAGTGAAGTAGAAGGGTTAGAAAATCAATCTGTAACCTTTAAAGATATTATTAAGTTTATTAATCCAGAAATTCAAAGAGAATTATTAAAGTTAAAATTTAAGGATATATTTGCTTTAAAAGAAGGAAGTAAGTTGTTAATCAGAGAAATTTTAGCATCTATTATCAATAGAAATATCAATAGAGGCGTTTCAATTGAATATACTGCCACTGCTTTACAAGAAAGGTGCGGTTCATTTTGCTCAAGTGTTGATATCTTAGGATTTAGAGCATCTGAACATCTAAGGAAAGCTAAAGAAATTGGCTTAAGAGATATTGAGACATTAAGCTATCATTTGAATAATGCAATCAAACTATATGAAAAAATTGTTGATGATTTATCCATTGAAAAATTAAAAGATGCAGTAAATACTATGCTAGAGTTAAATTATTTTCCTAAGACGATACAATTTTTATTAAACATTGCTAACGCTATTGACAAAGGGAAATTAGCCTATCAATACGTTTCTGATGGTTATTTGAAAGATGATGAAAGGAAAATATACTATGATAAGAGATTGATGATATATGATTTGGTATTTGATGCGTTGGTAAAAGTGGACGCATCTTCCTTAAGTTATAAAACCAATACCAATTCTAATATCAACCCAGCTACTAACTCAACTATAAATGCAAAAACTAATACCAATAAGGCGTTCTCATTTGCCAATGAAATGGAGCTGTTAAGACAAGAAAGTTATGAATACGCATTGACATATAATGATCAATTATTTCATTATAAATTATATGACTGGCTAGTATCACAAAAGCAACAAGATAAATTATTACAGTTAAAGACAGATTATATTTTACCATATTTGGAGGAAAAATCTAAAGATTCATTAGAAGTGTCTAAAGTATTGTGGGTTTATTTATCAAGAATGTCTAAATTTTTCGAGGCTGCTGAGGTTTTGTATTTATTATCACTATCTGATTTTGAAATTAAATTAAATGAAAGAATAGAATTCTTATCTAGAGCCAATGGGTTTTGCAATAGTTTATCGCTTTCTAATCAAAAGAGCAAAATGATACAATTAGGAAATCAAATCCAAGAAATTTTTGAAGTTGCGTCAATACAAGATGATATATTATCATTAATAATTACAGACAATAGAATTGAAACAGATATTAAAGATAAATTGATTAAGGAACTTGATAATAAAATATTAACGGTTAGTAAATTATTTAATGAATATGCCATACCATTAGGATATCATGAAATATGTTTATTGATTTTCCAAGTTTCTAATTTTAATAACCAAGAAGAAATTTTAAATGAATGGGATGAATTATTTAATTCGTTGAAAAAAGAGATTAATATTGACGAAGATGCTAATAGTACAAAAGAATTAGAGAATTCTAAAAACTTCATTAATTTATTATCTAATGTAATTATTAAAATTGGTAGACAGGTAAATAAATCTGAAGTTGTTTTTCCAATAAAAGAATTAATTCCTAAGATCGTTCAGATATTTCAAAGTATTTCATCACATTCTAATTACTCCAAATCAACTTCTAATTTAATTAAGAATGGTTCCATTATATCAATCTTTTTATCATCTGGAATTAGTTTTGATAAATTATATTACATCTTGAGGGAATTGATTGAAAATAATGAAAATGAAACAAGTACTGCTAATAGTAATAGTTCTTCTATTACTAATAATAGTAATACTGCTATTTATAAGAATGAGATGGTTTGGCTAATTAAAGAATGGTATCAATACGATAGAAAACTAAGGGATATCATAACATTTGATGAAATCAACAAATTAATTGAATATAATTTAGATAATGATCCAATTGAGAAATATATGAAAAGTACTGGTAATAGCATTTAAACCAAATAGCTTTATGTATCTATATAAAGTATTGTAAACTTATCATGCGATCTAATAGAACTGTATATTATGAAATTTTATGTTTTTTGTATTATATATATTTTCTTTGATAAGAAAATGATTTCTCTATTCTTATTATACAAAGAAGATATGTACAATATGAACCTAATATGTTGTAAATTGTTTACTATTCATTTGAAAGAGATTTTGAATTTGAAGATTTGTATAATATTTATTTAGTCATATTAATTATATAGATAGACATGAAAAAAAAAATAGCCGCTAAGTAAAAATATTTTAAAAAAATTAACCAATTAACAATTAAAAATATAAGGAATAAAAAAAATTAATCAACCTCTTCCACTGTTGGACCATCTGCACCTGGAGCGCCGGTACCTGGCATACCCCCTGGAGTACCACCTGGAGCACCAGCACCATAAAATTTGGTCATGATTGGATTTGCTATACTTTCCAATTCTTTCTGTCTATCTTTGTATTCCTCCGTAGAAGCAGCTTGTGACGCATCTAGCCAATTAATTGTCTCTCGAGCAGCAGTTTCTAAAGCCTTGAAATCTTGTTCAGACACCTTCTCTTTGAAAGATGGATCATCTAAGGTAGACTTTAATGTGAAAGCATATGATTCTAATTGATTTTTAGATTGAACACGTTCTGCTTCCTTTTCATCATCTTCTCTATATTTTTCAGCATCTGAAACCATTCTTTCAATATCATCTTTAGACAATCTACCCTTATCATTTGTGATTGTAATCTTATTAGATTTACCTGTACCTTTTTCTACAGCAGAAACATTCAAAATACCATTAGCATCAATATCAAAAGTAACATCAATCTTTGGAACCCCTCTTGGAGCTGGTGGAATGCCAGATAATTCGAATTTACCTAATAAATTATTATCTTTTGTCTTTGTTCTCTCACCTTCAAATACTTGAATCAGAACACCAGGTTGGTTATCAGCATAAGTTGAAAATGTTTCTGATTTTTTCGTTGGTATGGTGGAATTTCTTGGAATTAATTTAGTCATTATGCCACCTGCAGTTTCGATACCTAAGGATAATGGAGTAACATCTAATAATAATAAATCTTGAGTCTTTGATGATTGATCACCAGTTAAAATAGCAGCTTGCACAGCTGCCCCGTAAGCGACTGCTTCATCAGGGTTTATAGACCTATTCAAATCTTTACCGTTAAAGAAATCTGATACCAATTTCTGAACTTTTGGAATTCTTGTAGAACCACCAACCAAAACGATTTCGTTGATTTCTGATTTCCCTAATTTAGAGTCTCTTAGAACTTTTTCCACTGGATCTAAAGTGGATCTAAAAAGATCTGCACACAACTCTTCAAATCTTGCTCTCGTTATTGAGGTGTAAAAATCGATCCCCTCAAATAGAGAATCAATTTCAATAGATGTTTGTGATGATGAAGATAATGCTCTCTTAGCTCTTTCTGCCGCAGTTCTTAATCTTCTCAAAGATCTTTGGTTTTGAGTCAAATCTTTCTTATTTTTCCTTTTGAATTCGTTAGCCAAATGATTAACCAATCTATTATCGAAGTCTTCGCCCCCAAGATGAGTGTCCCCAGCAGTAGCTTTCACTTCAAAAATACCGTCATCGATTGACAATAATGATACATCAAAAGTACCACCGCCTAAATCAAAAATCAAAACATTATGCTCTGCCGTACCTTTCTTATCTAACCCATAAGCAATGGCAGCAGCAGTGGGCTCATTAATAATTCTCAAGACATTCAAACCAGCAATTGTACCAGCATCCTTAGTAGCCTGTCTTTGAGAATCATTAAAATAGGCAGGAACAGTAACCACTGCATCTTTGATCGAAGTTCCTAAAAACCCTTCCGCAGTTTCTTTCATCTTTGTTAAAACCATAGAAGAGATTTCTTCAGGAGTAAAAGTCTTTTTCTCACCTTTGAATTCTACACGAACAGCAGGCTTAGAATCTTTCTCTATAATTTCAAATGGGAAATGTTTAGCATCATTTACCACTTCTGGATCATTGAATTTTCTACCAATTAATCTCTTGGCATCAAACACAGTGTTATGAGGATTAATAGCTGCTTGGTTCTTGGCAGCATCACCAATCAATCTTTCAGTATCAGTAAAGGCAACATATGAAGGTGTAGTACGGTTCCCTTGATCATTAGCGATAATTTCAACACGATCGTTTGCAAAATGTGCCACACATGAATATGTGGTACCTAAATCAATACCAACAGCTTTACCCATATCTAATTGTTAAAAATTATGATGATATACTAATAAAATCTCTAATTGGAGTCTATACAAACTCTATTATATTTCTCAGTTTTTGATTTTTTCTTCCTTAAAAAAAGCAGCTTTATAAACCAACTTATCTGATGAGCTCTGTAGGGTAAAACTTGAAACATAATAAACTTAGATAGAGATTATCCTGGAACTGAATAATTGCCGCCCTTTTATACCTTCCTGTCCCTACATTTGCCACCACCCCTTGTTCGGGTTATTGGCTATTTGTTTCTGGGGCATATATGGGGTACATTGTTGAACCTTCCAGAATATTCCAGAAGCAAAAAGACATGGAGTTTCCAAGTCCGGTATCCGTCGGAGTTACCTTAATGGGTATAATTCACGTGCATTTAGAAGCTACCAGAAGCGGTATGTCACGTGCCCTGCAATTGCTGGCGCGTCGCTGTCAGAATTGCTGTCGTTAAATTCACTGTCACTAAAATTGCCGTCACTCAAATTGCCGTCGTTCAAATTGCTGTCATCCTGAACAAATATTTGTCGATGATAAAGACTATTCAATATTTTTGGGAAAGACTTTGTATTATCTCCAAATACTTCTCTCCATAATCTTTCTTCGATGAAACTGGCCACACATTCTTCGGACAAACTTTCAAGTTGATGTGATATTAATTCGTCTATTTGGATCTTGATAGATATATTCTTCTCGTCTTTGAAAAAAGTTTCACTTTGGCAAATCAGTTTGATAAGTAATTGCCAATGTTCTGCACTTCCAAAATTTCCAATATAATTCATATTCGCATATGCAATTTTCATTTGATTAATGATTTCTTGTATGGAATGTTGTTCGATTACCTGTTGTAAATAATTACTGGTATCATAATAATCAATCATCTCATACCCCTTTCTAATTGCCATAGCACTTTTGAACTGAATATCAATATAATCTAAATAGTGCTGTTCGTTCCTATCCAGTTCACTGCCTCTTGCAGAAATAATTTTATTCAATTGTGACGTTTCCTTTAAAGTACACATACTTTGGTCCACATATATATAACCTTCAGAACCATTTCCATGATCTTTATTTGTTTTAATAGCATTACAAAGATACTTCCATTCAAGTTGGTCGATTTTATTAGAAGCATCATTTACCATATACATGAAATATTCTTGGATCTTGTTCGCATACAAATCTTGGCGGCTTTCTCTTTTTGGTATATACATTCCTGATGCTCGGTCATATATAAAATAAATTTGGTTTTGAAGAAGTAATCTATTATTGATCCAATAACCATATCTTATAGACTCTGTATCTTTATTATCTTGGAAATATAACAAATTGATTTTATTTGGAATATTTTTAACCCCATAACATTCTGTTGCATTGGATTTAATGTCAAATGCATTATTATTAAAACAAATGGTTGTATTCTTTTGAATATTAATGATGGGTATAGTCCAATAATTGTAACTACTATTAGTATGATTCATTCTTATATTCAAAAAATAATTGCATTTTTAATTTAATATCTTTGAATAACGTGCTCATAACACATATTGTCCTTATTAATATTTCTTTGAATTAATGTTTCATTTGTTATTTTTCTTTTTTTTTGTCAGTTTTCGCATCTGTTCCGAATTGTGTATTTATAAAAAAGGAAAATCTATATTTATTTAATTATATTTAACTTATATATATATAGATATATATATATTCATATATTTGAGGTATCAATTCGTTATGTGAGTGTATATGACTGTAAACTAGTGTTTGTTTTGTTTTGTTTTGCTTTTTTTTCATTTTTTTATTTTATTTATTTTTTTTCCGTTGGCTTTATCTTATGTACTTCAGCAAATTAATCATACAATTCTAGTCATTATGCTGGTATTCATTTCATAGATATTCCTAAAAACAATAATAAGACAGCCGCCACTATGTACAATTTGTTATTACTAAATAAGTTGCCACCTGCTCTATTACTTTCCTCTATCAATCTAGCATTAGCTGCATTAGCACGTATCCTATCTTCAGGATCTTGAATGTCCTTCAAATCTATTACTTTTTCTTGAGCAGCTCTTACTAAACTGTCAATACTATTATTTTTCATTTTGGATGATTCGTCAATAGAATTAGAATCTGAACCTTGCATTTTCCTATGTCTTGCTAATTCGATCTCATTACTTTCCACAATATCTGGGAATACCATTCTGAATCTAGCGCTTTGATAAGTGTTCCAATCCATAGATTTCTTAGCATATATTCTCTTTTGTTGATCACTTGTACTTACACTCCCAGTAGTATCTTCATTCCCAGTCATAAAACTTAAAAGACCATTTAAAATAGTAGCTACACTCCAGCCAGGATTCCAAGTATCAGGATGGTAATCACTCATCGAAAGACATAATCTCGTATTCTCCTTAAATCTGCCATTGGGTGTAATCATTCGAATAGCGGGTGGCTTATAGGGATAATCCGATGGGAACGTTAAAGTACCATGATATTGACCCCCATCATAGGGAGTATCTTGTGGTCCAATAATAATATAATGCCATTCCAAAATATTGGATTCATTTGGCCTAGCAGTAATGTATGGAGGTGGAGTTTCCACCATCATTTTATATTCTTTTGTTAATCTTTTATGTGCTTGTTTGGTAGCCATAATTATAATATTATTATTTTAATTATATTCTTCAAATATACTTTACTCTAATGGTGACAGCCCTGCAGGTTAAGAAATTACAGCATATAAGTAAGCTCTTATTTTCTTATTTTTAACTTAAAAGGTAGATTGTATTTTTTGGTATTTCATAAATCACCATATAAATTCTAAGCTAGTTCTGTGTTACTTTACTTTAGACAATACCGAGAAGAAAAAAGAAAAGCCCAGTAAACAGTTCTAAAAAACAGCCGCAGTAACTTTCTAAAAAGTCACATGCTACGTACAAAGTGATAAATGTAGAAAAAGATAACTTCAAAAAGAAAGAATAGTAATTGATTTTAACGTTTATATATCACTGTACTACATAAAATTATTCAAGTATTTATTTATATTTTTTTTCTAGGGTCCTGCATTTTCCTTCTCCAATAGCTCACCACTGGAGGAGAGTTAACAATAATTCAATTCCTCCATCCCTGATATTGGATAAATTTGTTATTTTTTTGTCAAAATAAATCTTAATAATTGATAATAAATATAATATAGTTATTCACAAGCAGCATTCTAGTAGCTTGTCGAACGTTTTTCTTACTACTATTTCCTATAGTAACTCCGAGTAAATCTTTATCCAGTTCTGAAATTGAAATGCCCTTTTTGGAACTGAAAATTTCTCGGGTGATGAGCTAGTCGTGAAAATACTTGAAAAATTATTCATCGATTTAAATTAAATATATATGTATACTTTCTATAGAAAGACAATAAAGTCTCGCAAAGGTATAAGGTTAACAAGTTTATGAATATTTTCAATAGATATAGCCACATTTATTAATTTAAGTTATATTTTTTACCTACTTAGTACCTAACAAATAAATATCTCGGCATCATGGAACAAAATACAGGCGATATGTCTGCTAATAATATTAAATTATTAGCAGGTAATGCTCATCCAGAATTAGCACTTTTAATCTCTAAGAATTTATCCATCCCATTATCTAAAATTGGTGTTTATCAATATTCTAATAAAGAAACCTCTGTAACAATTGGTGAAAGTATAAGAGATGAAGACGTTTACATTATTCAAACAGGAATAGGTGAACAAGAGATTAATGATTTTTTAATGGAACTGCTAATCTTAATCCATGCTTGTAAAACTGCTTCTGTGAGAAGAATTACTGCTGTTTTACCAAACTTCCCATATGCAAGACAGGATAAAAAGGATAAATCTCGTGCGGCTATTACAGCTAAATTGATTGCCAATTTATTACAAACAGCCGGTTGTGATCATATTATAACAATGGATTTACACGCTTCTCAAATCCAAGGTTTTTTTAGAATCCCCGTCGATAATTTATATGCTGAACCAAGTGTGTTGAATTATATAAAGACAAAGACAGATATTAATAATGCTATTTTAGTTTCTCCTGATGCAGGTGGTGCAAAGAGAGTTGCATCATTAGCTGATAAATTAGATTTGAATTTTGCTTTGATTCACAAAGAAAGACAAAAGGCAAATGAAGTCTCTAGAATGGTTTTGGTGGGTGACGTTAAAGGCAAATCTTGTCTATTAATAGATGATATGGCTGATACATGTGGTACTTTGGTAAAAGCTTGTGATACTTTATTAGATAATGGTGCAAAAGAAGTTATTGCTATTGTTACTCATGGTATTTTTTCAGGCAACGCAAGAGAAAAATTACAAAATAGTAGATTATCAAGAATTGTCTGTACAAATACAGTCCCAGTTGATATCGATTTACCTATTGTTGATCAAATTGATATTAGTCCAACTTTAGCTGAAGCTATTAGAAGATTACATAACGGGGAATCTGTTTCATATTTATTTACTAACGCTCCTGTGTAAGCCAATTTTGTCAACTATTATATAATTATATATATCCGAATTATTTGCATTTTTTTTTTATTATGACAATATCTAGACGTACTTTCACTTTGTAACTATAAATAAATCATTCATTGTTTGAATACAAATATTGATGGATGCATAAGCATACCAGTGTGTATAATGTTTACTACTTACTCGCCTTCGCAATGTTTTTTATAACAAACTTTGCCATGTAGTAAAAGCAAATAGTATCTTCAAGAAGGAAAATGTCTCAATATTTTACGAGGTATATTATAATATATAGAGATGACTATATATATATTCTATGCATGTTAACTAAACACCACATAAGCCAAGAAAGTCAATATTGTATGCAGTCTTAAATGATCAAAAAAATAATGATGTATAATTTGATAAATCATTTAGATTTTTTGTAAAAGCTCAATAATCTAGATTTTCTCTTAGTTTGCTTAACGTTAGGATTTGGACTATTGGATGCATTATTAGAGGTTAACGCAGTACCACCATTACCGTTAACCATCAGTATCTTTTCATCAACATCATCACTTGAACTATGGACGCTTGCAACTGATTTTTTCTTTAAGCGTTCTCTCATATGTTTATCGACTGTAACTAGGTGTCTGATATTATCATCAATTCTCTTCTTAGTTTCTTCTTTGAATTGCTTTTCTTCCTCTTCGGATGAATTTAGAGGAGTGCATTCTTTATAAAATAAAACGTATGCAGTTGTTAAATCTTTCGAATCACCTTTACACCTTAACACAGTTTCTTCACTAATAGTTTCAACCGTTTCATCATCCATCAATAACCAACCAAATTTATCATTTTTACAAATAGCAACATAATGGCCATGCTGTGGACCACCACCCATATGAACGACAATACCATTTAATTCATATCTCTTATTAATATTTGGATTAAAACTAGAAGATACGTCTAAATATAAGGGATAATTAACTTTATTGAATAATTTAATATTGCAATTTTGCTCTTCAGAGTATTTGAATCTTTTCAAATGTAATGATAAAGTCTTCGGAAGTTGTTTTAATCCCACTATTCTTTCCGCCTCTTGTAAACCACCACATTCATCACAATAAAATTTATTTGAACCATTTAACATTTCTCTTTGATGGTAACTTTTTAATTCAGTTTGAATATTTGTCTCAGTATCATCCTTAACTTCAATTGGAAAATCCAAAAATGGTTCTTCACGTGAAGTTACATTATCACAAGTTAAACATCTGGTTTTATTGATCAATGTACCTCTAAATAAATCTGAAATAAAATCGGACATTCGTGGTAAGTTGTTATCCTCTTCTTGTTGGTTATTTGATGTGTGAGATTGAGTCAAAGTATTATGAGTATCAGTGTTAGGGTTATTTGCAATAGTCTTTTTTAAATTTTCTTCATTAATACATTTTATCATGTAATCACTTAATTCATTTAATAGAAAGTTTAAAAATTCATGTGCATCTTGATGCATTCTTGAATTGAAGAGAATGTTATCCCTTTTAAGAATTTCCACAAATTCTACAGGAGAAACAATACCGGTTAAATAATGATTTTCAGTGATACATTCAAATATATCTTTCAACCCATTATATAAGTTTGACTTACCTGATTCATTCAACAAATGATCAATGTTTAGTACAGGCCCTCTAATCAATGCAGTTTTCTTTCTTGATTCACTTGGTAATCTTTCATCATGATCCCAATTATAAATAGATGATGATGTTTGTGTTGAAATAGTTTTACTGATGGTAGAATTTATGGTAGTACCTGTATATTGTGCGGAACCGTTGTTTTCTTTCTGCATATTACCATTGTTTTCCGTGTTACTAATAATTGTAGAGTTTGTATTATCAGCTATAACTGCATTAGGAGGAGCAGTAAGTATAACTGGTGTATTATTGTGGGAATCATGGAACAATTTTTTATCGGCTCTACCAACAATAACATGTCCTCTCTTTGTTGCTGTTTCAGTAATAATAGTATCTGCAGTTAATAAAACTTGTGTGCTAGCTGTACTAGGATGATCTTTCGAATTAGAGGTTGAAGCATCATTTTGATTCTTATGACTATCAGTGCTATTACTATTACTATTATTGTTAGCATTATTTTTTTTATCAAAACTTGCCTCGGTAAATATTCTTGGGGTCTTCCCCTTCATTTCATTTTTTCTATGTCTATTAAATATTTGAGTGTTATTATTATTACTATTATTATTATGGCTGGAATTCATGTTTTCATTTGTTGATATTGGTCTTGGTGGAAACTGTAATATATTAGTACGTAAATTAGTCATGTTATACAAACATTGCAATACAGAATTACAATAGCAAGTATTACCAAAATTCTCATAGCCAAATACTTTATTTGAACCATCACCAAATGGGATTAAAGGATTTGTCCTTGGTTGTAATGCTGAATGGTTATGATCAATTGTTGTAATAGTGGGAATTATTGAAGCTGATCTTTCGGTATTTATCATTGAAGGAGTATTTATTTGAGCCGATTCAATATTAGAAGAGTGAAAGGGATTTGTGCTTGCTTTGGGTGATGAATGGTATGCTGAAGTTTGAATTAGAGGTACTGTATGTTGCACATTTAGTTCAGGCCTAATAAACTTCGTTTGTTGAGTAGTAGTAATTTTAGAATTAGGACTTTCGAATTTCGTTGTAGGAGTAATTGATGTTTGGGAATAGGATCTTTGTTTATTTTGAAAATCATGAGCCTCTACATCAGGTTGCTTTTGAGGTGTAATAATTGGATTTTGGTAACCATTTTGAGCTGGCCTAATTGGTTCCATAGGATTTTCTTTGGGAATATTTTTGTTATCTGTAGTCTGGTGAAGAGTATATGGCTCTATAGCTGTAGAAGAAAGGGTTTGGGTAATAGTAGCTGCTTGAGAATGACTATTTAAATTAACACCATTAGATTTGCTCAAACTATCAGTATGGGCCTTATTAAAACCAGTATTGGTGTTATTTAAGTTATCTCCAACATTATTCCAGCTGAATTCGTTAACTTTACTATTTAAACTTACTTCATTAACCTTATCATTTAAACTTACTTCATTAACCTTATCATTTAAACTTAATTCATTAACCTTATCATTTAAACTTAATTCATTAACTTTATTATTTAAACTTGCAGCGGCATTAACTTTATCATTTAAACTTACTTCATTAACTTTATTGTTCAATTGGATATTTTTAGCATCAACAACACCATCATCGTCATCAGTATATTTATGATTTATATGCGGATAAACCGTATTTGATATCTTGTTATTAATATCCGAATAATCTATGTAATTAGATTTTGTTGGAGTAGATTTATCAATTGCAGTATCGTCATTAACATTTAAATAAGAATTATCAGTTATATCAATACTATTATTCATGTTACTGTTGTTTATGTTATTACCAATACTATGAGAATACCGTTTATTAAAATGGTCATTTAATGACGAATCAAAAGGAGACAATCGTGGTGATTCGATAGACACTTGAGTAGGCAAGTTATTTTGAGCATTAACATTATTTCTATTTAACTGTTGTGAATTATTTTTCATTGCATGATTAGAGTTATATTGATGTAACATTTGTTCATGAAGTCTTGCTTTTTCTTCTATAGTTGACGTATTCATTGGCTTTTCACTATATGAATGGATTGATTCCATTGATTGGTTTAAAGAATTTGATTTTTTGAATTTTTGACTATCAATACTCAAATACGGTCTTCCCCTAGAAGTAGTTTCATTTGAATTGCCATTATTTGTCGAAGTTGTTGTAATTGTATTTGTTGAAGTAGTGCTGTTATATGAAGGTTTATTATAGTTAGATGAGGCATTTTCCTCCTTGTTTTTCTTTTTACTAGACCCACTAATAGTCAGCCATCTTTTTATCATTTTTATAATGAATGTTCCTTAACTTCCTAATTTTTTTTTCTATATTTTTAAATCAATCCAACACAAATTAATGATTCAAAAGATTTATTAACTGTTGGTTTATTTTTATATTGATGGCCCTGTAGTTGTGAGTTGAGGATATCCTATAATCATAAACTGATGAGTATTCAATTGCCAATTAATATAACAAAGAATTTAAAATAAATGGTGAATTTTTTATTTTTAAACCTCGGAGTGTTCCCTTTGTCTATTAAACGAAATTGTTGAAAAGAAATAAAGATACGCAAAATGTGGAGTATTAAATTCGTTTATATTTAATAAATAATTCAAAAAAAAAAATTATTAAGAAAATATAAAATATAAAAAAAGAAAGAAAGGTTTTTACAAGAGTTTGATGAAAGTTAAAAATAAAGTTTTTCTTCTTGTTAAACGAAAAGGATATCGAATAATTATATAATAAAAATTAAGTACTATTTGTGCAATATTTAATTGTGGAATTCTTTAACTGATAATAGGTGCCTTTTTCTTTCTTCCATTTCCATTGCTCAATGATGATAAATTTCATCGACCTAGACCCGAAAGGATCTTTGAAGAATCCCCTTTTCTAGTTGTATTCGGGAAACAGCCGGAGCAGTCGTGGCAAATGATTATGACGTATTGAAAGTGATACTAATACTAGTGAAGTATTTACGTATGAATAAATGCATATTTTTGTTATATAAAGCATGATTTCAGTGGCTGACGATTATTAAATAATGTTTAGAAGTATCGAAGAGTATTAAATAGTGTTTAAATAGCATTAAATGGTCGTTTAAATAGCGTTAAATGGTCGTTTAAATAGCGTTGAATAGTCGTTTAAATATTGTAGTTTATAGATAATAAATACAGGAGTTTCATAAATAAAAAATATTGATACATAACAAAAAAGTGTAGTAAATTAAAGACTAAAGATAGTCATAAGAATGGAATGATATTTCAAATAAACTTCAGTCGATAGGTAATAAATAAATAGATAATAAATCAACAAAAACAATAACAAAATATATGACATAAGGAAATGTAATTAAAAAAATATAACATGAAAAAAAAATGAAAAACAAAATAATAAACTTTAAAACATTGGATATCGTTACATGTAAATAGGAAGAATGGAGAATATTATTATTAATAATACATGGCATATGAGTATTAAAAAAAAAGATGTTGATCGTTTTTAATAGTATTGCATTAGCAATGACAATAAGAATAGGAACAAAAAAAGTAATCGTTATGTTAGTAATGTCTTTGTTGTTATTGTTTTTTTATTTTTTTTTTGATTTTGTTTTTGTAATTTTTTTTTTAGTAACATTAGTAAAAGAATAAATAATAAATTATAAATAAAAAAAGATAAAAAGGCAAAACAATAGAATGAGTCAATAATAAGACAAGATTAAAATTCTGGATTCATATCTACGTCAAAATAGCCCAAGAAATCATCACTATTAAACCCAGCTTCAATCCAACCTGCACTTTGTTGTTGGAAGAAAATATCCAATTCTGAAGGGTTATTCATGTTTGAAGTGATGATGTTAGAATCATTATTTGGATTTGGATCAGTTGGAGGATTTGAATCAGATTGAGGATTTGGATTGGTAGAATTGTTTAACAACGGATTGGATGAATTTAATAGATTTGATTCTAAGGAAGGAGGATTATTTATGATGATTGTAGGATTACTCATAATATTACTTGGATGGGTATTACTTGAATATTCAGGTATTGAAAGAGAGTCATAATAATTTGAATTTGAATTTGAATTTGAACTTTCGCTTGCACTTATTGTATTGGGGTTTGCGTTAGTATTTGTATTTAAATTTGTGTTGTTGTTTGAATTTGCATTTGTGATTGCATCAGTGGTAGTTATCATTGAATTATTATTATTCTTGTTGTTGTTGTTAAATTGAGGATTTGAGTTTGTATGGGTTAAATTAATATGAGAAGACGATTGTAATTTTATATTATTTAAAAGAGAATTTGGAGTAGTTGGATCATAAGATTTTGGATTGAAGAAATTTAAATTGTTTAGATTGTTATGAAGATTATGTAAATTATTCCCCTTGTTCACTCTATTATTATTTTGAAATTGGTTTTGATTTATTGATTGATAATTATGGATGCCACCATAACCATTGTTATTCTTGTTGTTACTGTTATTATTGTTATGATGTGAATTTGAATTGGAGTTCCCATGATTATTTGCAAATAGAGATTTATTTTTATTTTTATATCTCGGAGGGTATGAACTAATGGTTAATGGAGAATCATTTTTCATATGATGATTATGAATACCATGAATATTTTGATTATGAGAAGTATAAGAGACTTGATTGTTCAACAGTGTAGATGCATTAAAGGGATGTAAATTGTCCAAATCTGTGGAATGTAAAATTGGTGATACATTATTATATAATGGTTCTGTTGCCACAGTTGGTGATTTTATATTTGTTAATGAATTTGATTGAGAAAATGGATTCAAATTATTATGATCATTTAAATTGATTGCTGTTTGTAAAGATATATCGTTGTTGTTGATTGAATTTGAAGTATTTGCAGAAAGTAAATATAAATTTTTATCAATACTGCCTGTTTCATCCAACATTGACAGTGGTATACCATTAATCATTTTAATTTGTTTATAATCTGGATCTATATTTTTTTCCAAGATAACTGGTGGGAAAGATTCTAATGGTTTTGAAATAGTACTATGTACTGGGGTAGTTGTATCATAATTCAATTCTCTTTCAATCTTATCTAGAGCCAATTTTGTAGGGATCAATTTTGTTATAGTGGTACCATTGGGAGAAGTTGTTGTCACATTTTCGAAATTCTCCTTTGTAATTTGATTATACAGAGGTAATGGAAATAATTTTTTAGAATTTAATAAATTTTCAGTATCTGAATTTTGATTTGAATTTGTTGAATTTTTTTCTGATTTCTTCAAATTCTGTCTTCTTCTTGCCTCATGAATACACCAAACTAAATCATAGAAGAGAGACCCAGTAAGATGTGATCTCATCTTTGATATTATGAATTTATTATTTTCCAAGAAAATTTCTGGAAAAGTTATTAAGACAAAATTCAATTTTTCTAATAAACTTGCAGTACGAGAAATATCATTTTCAATTAATTTTTTCCAATCATTTAATTGATTACGATATAATCTATGGATAGTCACTATTGATTGTCTAATAGAATTGAAATATTTGGTTGATAAATATGGGGAGAATTGTAATTTGAAAAGAATCATGGAAGCATATGAAGCAGATTGCCTGATATAGATTGGCAATTCAATAAGAGGGTATGATTTGATCAAGTTTGTTAAATTCGTTACTATCTCTGTGGAAGAATGATATGCTATAAGAATGAATTTTGATTGTAAGTTTAAAGAAGTTTCAGGTAGAAATGCAAACCCACAAATGATTAATTTTGTATAAGAGGAATAAATTTTCACGATTAAGTGAGATTGATCTTGGAAAGATTCGCAAAGAGTATCGAATTCATCTAAGGCTCCTTTTAAGATGAGATCTCTCTTTTGATAAAGTAACAGGCCATCTGGAACATCTTTATTTTGACCTAATCTCTTAAATAATTTCAACTGGAATTTGGCCAACTCTAGCAAACAATTGAATCTTTTCCCATTTATATCATCTTGATCATCACAAGATTTTGTATCTTGTAAGATCAAATAATCTAAATCTACAGAAGGAGGAAGGCCCAAGATACTTGACCAAAGTAAATCTTGGAAAAAAATTGATTTCCAGGTGATTGATCTCCAATATTCAGGGTTTTTCAATTTTACTTGAGAACGAGAAAATTCCGATATAAATTGACCACCTCTATGAAGACCCAATTGTAAAGATAATGTTCTTGATAAACTTACATAACGATATGAAGAATCATCAAGAATCTTTTGGTTTGGCAAGGGCCAGTTTGCTAGGATAAGTAACGCCTGGGAGATATGAGTAGAACGAGGTGTACGTAGCCAACAGATCTTGTTGATGAGAAGTCTTACAAGACCAGAAAGTTTTAAATAATTTGTAGCGTTACCTGAATGAAGAGATGCTACTAGTATTATGGACCAGAAAAGTAGTTTAGATTGTAGGTATAATTGTACTGGGTTGTGGACTGGTTCTAATATGGGGAGGAAAGGTAAAAACCGAGAATTAAAGATGGAAAGAAGTTCTGAAGCTGCTGTAAAACCTATTTGGAAATCGTTTATCTTAAAGATGGCAGACGCACATGCAGCCTCCGCATTTGTAGCTGTAGTTGTACTATTAGATTTAGAATCTGAATCTGGATTATAATGTAGAAGTTGTGTGATAACGCCAGCACTATCCAAAAGATCGGTCTTTGCCTTCAAAGCTCTTTTCAAATGATCAATCTCATCCTTCAACGACTTCAACTGTGAACCCTTTTTAGGTTTGAAGTTGGGATCGATATTACATTTAAGATTAAGCTTGGCGCAACGGGTACAAGGCTGGGGTTGTTTCTGGAGCGCATTACAACGAATCTTCTGTTGACGACAGTGAGTGCACGAAGTGACAGGTCTATGGTTAGTCGCTGCAGGCAGTGCATCGTCGTGAGGTGTATGCAGCGCGGCGTGAGGTGCTGGGGGGACTGCCATGATGTGGCGTGATGGGCGTGGGAGCGAGAGCTGGGGGGGTACAGATAAGACTGTAATCTTTCTTAATTTTTAATATTTTTTTTCTTAAAATAAAAAGCTGTTTAGATGATTTAGAGTGTATTTTATAATTCTTGATAATAGTTTAATTAGTTAAAATTAATCTAATCTCAGTTGGATGACTTGGCTTACTTGGCCTTCTTAGCTTTTACTTAGCAAACGGGTTTAAACTAATCCATCTTCTCAACAAAGCGGGCGGAAACTGCCGAAGTCAAAGCGCGAAGCAAAACTTGAACAGAGAACCTAAACAAGAAACAAGCGAGGACACGTGGCGTAACACGTGATGAGGTAGCGCCGCACGATTCATGGCGTGGTGCCCTTAGTCAGCGGGATCGGCACCACCTTTTTGTAGAGCACGGGGTACGGGTGGAGAACGGTGGTGTGGGGTCGGGTGAGGAGTGGTGGACAGATGGAGGTGCACGGGTGGTATATGTCCGGATGTGGGCACGCATTCAAGAGGTTATTCATTACGATATGTATAAATGGAGATCTACAAGGATCGTTAACATTATACAATTTTCATATGCCCATTATCTGTACATGATTGTTAGAGTTGAGATTTACTGTTTTTTTTGCAAGAGTTTATAGTGTTTGAGGGTTAAGGTTGGGTCCGTTATAAGTAGAATATTGATTATACAATTGTTAAAATACCAGTCCGTGTAATATTAATTACATATCACTAATAATAGTATATCTATATTAATGAATCTAAGATTCTTAAATTTTTACTTTTTCTTTTCTTTTTTTCCTTATTTTTTTCTTATTTTTTTCTTATTTTTTTCTTATTTTTTTCCTTTTTACGGCTATTTTTCTGTGTTTCCGGGTAATGACTAACAACGCGTTAATGTTTAATAAATATATATCGTCAATCCATTTATAGTATTCATAATATCATATTAGATATTAAATATAAATAAAGAAAAAAAAATTAGAAAAAAGCATCATACAAGAATGAAAACAATCACACATAATTCAAATATTAAAGTGTATGTTCGATGCAGGTCTCGTAATCAAAAAGAAATTGATGAAAAAAGTTCCGTGGTTGTGTCCACTTTAGGTCAAAATGGTAATCAAATCATCATCTCAAATTCCACAAATAAAAATAAATACATCTTCGATAATGTCTTTGGTGTAGAATCAGATCAAGAATCGATTTTTAATTCAGTGGCGTATAATTATATTCAAGAGATGATTGACGGTTATAATTGTACGCTTTTCGCTTATGGTCAAACAGGTACAGGTAAGACTTACACCATGTCTGGAGATTTAAATATAATTGGTGATTTGAATTCAACTAAGAATATTCTTTTAGGTGAGCATGCAGGTATTATTCCAAGAGTTCTCGTGCAGTTGTTTACCTCATTGGAAGATTCAATTTCTAATCAAAAAAACACTTCGGTGAAAGGTTACACTGTTAAGATCTCCTTTTTGGAACTCTACAATGAAAGACTCAAGGACTTATTATCCGCAGATGCAGATTTACCTCCAAATTCTGGTTCGTCATCAGCCAATGATCCTTCTGTGTCTTCTAACATTAAGATTTTTGATAATAAAGACTCCTCCGATTCTTCTATCATAGTTAAAGGTATGCAAGAAATTTTCATTAAAAATGCTATGGAAGGTTTAAATTTATTAATGAAAGGTTCTTTACAGAGAAAAGTGAAATCAACAAAATTAAATGATCTTTCATCAAGGTCACACACAATCTTTACCATAACAACAAATATCATCAAATTAGATAATCAAACAAATAAAGAATATATTAAAATTGGGAAATTGAACCTGGTAGATCTTGCGGGCTCTGAAAATATTACCAAATCGGGGCTTAAGAGATCTCAAGAAACAGGTTTAATTAATAAATCTCTATTAACCTTGGGTCGTGTCATTAATGCATTATCAGATAAAACTAATAATACTCATGGTTCCAATAATGATAATAATAATAGTAGTAGTAGTAGTAGCATTTCAAATTCTCATCATAGTCATATACCTTATAGAGAATCAAAATTGACTCGTCTTTTACAAGATTCATTGGGTGGGATGACCAAGACTTGTATTATAGCCACAATCTCTCCTGCAAAGACTTGTTTAGATGAAACTATAAGTACATTGGAATATGCCACTAGAGCCATGTCTATTAAAAATAATCCTAAAATTAATAAATCCCAAAATCCTTCCAATTTCATAAATGATTATATCAATCAAATAGATCGTTTGAAATTAGAATTACAAACTTCCACTGATAAAATTGGTGGGATTTTTATCCCATTAGAAAAATTAAACTATTATAAAAGTAATGAAATTTTAATTGAAGAGCAAAATGCAAAGATTAATAATATGACAAATCAAATTGCTAAATTTAAAAAAAAATTTGTGGAACAAATTCAAATTAATAAACAATTAAATACTGATATGAAAAAATCTCAATGGGAAAAAAATCAATTATTAACCATTAAATTAAAATTAATTATTTTGATTGTCAACTTTAAACAAAATATTTTCCAATATTTAAATAATATTGAAAATTTTGATCAAAATAAAAATAATATAATTAAAAATTTAAATGATGAAAAAAATTCTTTATTTGATAATTCCATTGAAATTTTTAATCAATTTATCTCAATCCATTCAAATTTAATTTCTAATAAAGAAAATTTATTACAAATAGACAATTCTTTAATTAAATTTAATAATAATTTCAAATCAGTCTCGAAATCTTTATTTGATGAATTAATAAAAATGTTAATCACATTCTCTTCAACAACAAAGGATTCGATTTTAAATATTCAAATTTCAAATTTTAATGATATTATTGACAATTTCCAAAAAAATTATTATTCAATTTCTCATGATCATTTTGATAACGTAAAATCTAATTTCCAAATTAATCTTTCTAATCTTGATCAATCTTTAAAAAAATATTTAATTGATCAATCTTCAAAATTAAATAAAATAATTTCCATGAATATAACAAATTTAAAATCTTATAACGAAAAAATCTTTAATAAAATTGTCATGGATTCAAATGAAATAATAAATAAATCTTTAAACAATTTCAATTCAGAAAAAAATTCCATTATTGAAAATCAATTGATAGAGATTAAAAATTTGAAAGAAATTATTTTATCGAAAAATGATGAATTAATTAATTCTAAAATTATTATCAATAATTTAACTTCTTTTATTAAAAATGAAATTTCATCAAAACGTAATCAATTGATTAATCATTTAAAGGATTCATTGGATGATTTTCAAAGACAAAATGAATTATTAGATGATTCCATATTAGAAAATTCTATTCAATCAATAACAAAATCACAAACAATTTATCAAGATCACCTTATGGATTCCATCGATAACTTATATAATTCAAATATTAATTCAATTGACAGATTGGATAATCATTTCGATGATCAAAATATTCAATTACGGAAAAAAATTTTAAATCATATTGATTCCATGGAAAGCTTAGTAATAAAAAATTTTGATTATAATGAATTCATAAAACCAACAAGGGATTTATATGAAGAACTCGATCATTCAAAATTTAATAACAATTTCAATTCAATATCAACTATGCTTTTGGATAATATTAATAATACCAAAAATTCCATGGATCAGAATATAGATGACTTAAAATTAAAGATTAATGAAAAAGTTATACAAGATTCATCTTCCATGGATATCTCATTAAATAACATAGAAACTTTCAAAGATTTTACTCTTAATTATTTTAAGACTCAAAACGAGCAAATATCAAAGACTCAATCAGAAATCATTTTTGCAACAAGTAACATGATTAATAGAGTAGTATCAAGTTTAAATGAATCGATAACCGATTCAAATACTTTGAAAATAGATTTGCCAAATTTACAAAAAAATTCTGAAGTTAATAAATTGCCCACTTTTGAGTATCCAAAAGATTTAATTACATTTGATGACCAAAAACATAACATATTAGATGATCAAATTCCAATATTAGATAATCAAAATATAAAAATGGAAAATCAAGATTCAATGATGGCTTCCAAGTTGTCTCCCTCTAGAGAAAATTTACCACCAAATATAAATCCAACTACTCCAGTACCAATCCCTGACCAACCATTGCCAAGAGTGTTAATACCAAAATCCTTAAATTCATCCTTTAAAGGTAAATCTCCTATTTATACAAATGATAAATCATTAATTGCTAAATATAAAAGCTCAAACACCACAGAACTAAATAATAGAGAATCTTCTAGCAATAATTTGAAAAGAAGATTTACTGCTGATCCAGTTACTCTACTGAATAATCAAATAAAATCAAAAGAATTTAATAGACTGCACAAACCTTTAGATCGATCTTCAAAGAGAGCTCGCTCGTATTCTCATGATATATGATATAATAACGCCATTTTCCCACTTAATTTACATGAAAATTAATTACTTGATAGACCTAGCATTCGCATGACTTCCCTATTTCAAACGATATCTTTTTATACATTTATATATTCCCTCCTTTTCCTTTTCATTTTTCTCCTTATTTGTAATTTTTAATAGTGATTTTATTTTGCATTCTTCTTTCTACACAACACTCTTCTCTAGTTATAATTTTCATAGCTTCTCGTCGGCTAATGGGAAAGTATAATTGTTCATTCTAATTGCATTTGTAAAAATTTCAGATGTAATATATCTCGCCTCGCAATTGAAAAAAACCTTCAAAATTTCCAATTATAGGTTATTTTACAATTTATTTATATATATAATTATATTTCTAACTACTGAGGACTGAATATTACTTTGAGAAGCTATTTCTTTGGTACCATACCTGTTGCTTTATTTGTATTTTGTAATCGTAAAAATATTTTAATATTTTACTGCTTTTTCTTTTTACAAATACCGCAAATAATAGAAGAAAATGTCCTTTGGTGGCACCAATACTTTCCAACAATTTTCAACTGATTTTGGCTTGGGTCATAATGGTGTCAAAATTTCATTAAGTTATTTTGATGGTAACCCAGAACCATCTTTAATGAATGCACTAAAAAGTAATCAATTGAAATTGATCTTCAAATCTCTATTGAAGAGAGATGAAACAACTAAAGAAAAGGCTCTAGCAGAATTAACTCCATTGATTAAGGAATCTAATTTAGATCTCTTCAATGATGATATTTTCCCCTTATGTTGGTCTCAAATTTATTCAAAATTAATTATTTGTGATTCAAAAAATATTAGAATCAATTCACATAAAATTACACTTTTATTAATTGACTTGTTAAAAAAGCACGTTTCAAAATATTTAAAAGATTTTATCCCATTTGTTTTATTAGGAAGTTGTGATTCAGATAATTTAGTATCCTCCACAACAGCACAATCTTTATTCGTCTGTTTTAATAAAGATGGAAAAAAAGGTAAAACTTTATGGATTGTCTTTTATGAGCAAATATTGCAACTAATCAAGGATATCATTATACTTCAGAACACAGTAACTATATCTGATGAATCTCATACTTCCAAAGAAAATGCAGAACTAAGATATAACAGATTATTACTAAATTCCATCTCCATGTTGATGCAATTGTTACAAAAGATTGATATTAAGACAATTGATAATAAAATAGCATCGAATCTATTAAAAGAAATATTAACAGAAGAATCATTTTGGAAATTATTTTCTTTAAAAAACTCAAGCTCATATAAGACCTCTGAAAATTTGTTAAAGTTAATTGTAATCCTATATAAAACAGATTATTTATTTGAAAATAAATCTATTTTAAAATTATTTTCAAGGACTTTATTAAAATCTTTATCTCAAATCAGTTCAAAAAACATTAGTAACTTATCTTTTCTTTTACCTAATATTCTTTCAGTTTTAACAATATTAAATTCTTATAAGAATGGTAGATTTTGGAGTTATGATAAGACTTCTAAAGAAAAGTTATTATCATTTTTAACAGTATCCTGTAAAAACCCCTACTTGGGCTTGTTTAATGGTATGTTTGCATTATATGAAACCACCTCAACTTTAAATGTTTTGGATTATTCTACTGAATGGAATCCTCTATGGCAAAATGCTATTAAAGCTTTAAACGATAGGCCATTTTTAGGGCGTTTTGGTGCACAACTATACTATGAACTATGGAGTAATTATTTCAAATTTTTAAAGTATAATAATACTTCAATTGATGATGAGTTGAAACTCAAACTAGAAAACGATATAATAGCAACATTGCATGCTAAAATAGATTTACAGGAATTGCATGATTTGAGTATAATCATTGCTGAAAATATAGATCCAAATTTTGTTACAACTAAATTAGAAGATGAATTGAAAATCATCATGTCATCATCTGATTCCAAAGAAACAAAATTTTTAAAAAATCTCACATTTTTGTTGATAAATTGTAATAATAATGAAAACCCTGTTAAGAACTTTTTGGAAAACTTGATTAATATCTTAACAAACTCTGACTTAAAGAGTAACCAAATTCAACTGGAAATTCTAAATATTTATTCATATTTCTTTGAATCAAAATTACAATTTATTGGAGATAATTTACAAAAATTCATAGATGAAATTCCAATATTGGTTGAGGAAATCAGCATAGAAGTTTACAGCAAAATTCTTCTCAAATATTCCAAATCTCAATATGCATCTGATAATAATACATTTATCAATTCGTTAAATGATTTTATAACTGCTTCAACCTCTTTAGGTATTCCATCTTCTAAATTAATCCCATTTTTAAACTCATTTTCTTCAGATATTTTAAAGTTACTTAAAGAAGAAAGTGATTCATCAGTTATTGAACTTGTCGATAATTGGATAAGTACATATAGATTTGAAGACAATGGTGCAATTTTGCATGGTAACCTATTTGATGAACAAATTATTGCAAAATTATACAAGAATGCAGAATCTAATAATACCACTGAGTTATTAAGTATTAATTTATCATCGTTAAAACTACCTTTGCAAAAATATTTGATTGATAATACAGCAATCTTGGAAAACAGTCTTTTCCAGGTGTCGCCAGATGTCACTGACAGTCTATTTAAACTATGTCATCCACATTTGAAAGTTGATACTCCACTAGCTAAGAAACTTGCAAAAATCATCCTTAATAATATAATAAATTCTGACGACGAAGAAAATTTTAAGTTATCATTAAAATATTCAGTAGAATTGATTAATCAAAATATTGAAATCTTAGAAGAATTTTTACCATCAAATGTGGAAGAATTATTCAATAGGTATGTTCCTATTATTGATGATAAGGTATCTCTAGTTAATAGTTTTGAATTGAATACATATTTGGTAAACGGTAAAGAAGGTAGTTGGAATTTGTTAGATGTTAAGAAAGTTTTAAAACTTGGTATTTTTGTCGATTCTATTTTAATTCAATTGCCAGATTTTTTAACGGATGAAATTGCTGTATTCTTGACTGTTTGTAGCCAAGTAAGTGACGATTTTAACTGTATATCTTCCGTTCCTGAAGAGGCCCTATCTGATTTTAATTTTACACTATTTAAATCGAATGAATATTCATTCGATTTTCAAAGTATTACCACTAAGTTATTAGGTTTAGATGGTCCAAGTGGTGATAATTTTACACTAGATGTTTTATTTGATGATGATACTAGGCAGAGCAATACTTATTTTTTCTACAAGTCACGCATCTTATACAAGATTTTACAAAATGAGTCTGATAATATATCAGCTATATATCTACAAGAATTATTACCCTCTATCGAAAAATACATTGCCAAAACCATTAGAGGGAAAGCATCTACTGAATATGAGTATAGAAATGCTTTCTTACTTTTAATTTGTTTAGATAAAATTATTGATGATGATAAATTAACCAGGCTAAGAACATTAATGGCTTCAGAATTGATTGGTACTAAAGGTGAAGAACTGGCTGATAGGACTTATAAAACTATAATCTTGTTAAACAATCTATTGGGGGTATCTTCGAATAAAGAATTTATAGCTATTACTCCACAAAGATTAATAATGATTGTTAAAAATATTAATCAATGGATGGATAGTGATATTGCTTTTGAACCAGAATTTATTCGTGCTCGTTTGGCGTTGTTAAACTTTTTGACCTCATTATTAAAGATGCCTAGTACCATAGATACGTGTCCTTCAGTGATAGAGCCTAGTGCAAGGTTACTTGCAGATTCTATTACGATGTGTCAATTGGATGATACCCCTTGTTATTTATCATTACGTCTACAATCTTTAAAACTTTATCAAGAGGTAATTAAATATGAGTCAATTTTTGTTGAAAATGAATACTATAATGAAATTAATGATGGTTTACTTGAATTACCTTTTATAAATTTCTCTGATGAATGTAATAACCAAATTTCAGCTATATTTTATCGCACATTGAATCAAACCTTGACAAAAAATAATCTTAATTTGGAATCTCAATATGATAAATTACTTACAATGATTGTAAGTGGAAATAATCTACATATTAATAAAATAAGATTGACCGTAAGTTTGTTGCGAGATATTATTCAAAAGAAACAACAAACTACGGTTATTGAATTCGAGTTTAGAACCAAAGAAACTACTGGAACTGAAATCGAAGAAAAGGAAATGAAAGCTTCTTCACCAATTGATGAAGCATTTAAATTGCCAGAAACTTTAGTTAAACTTCTTTCTACAGAGGTCCCTCAGGACTATTTGGAATATGAAAATGAAATTTCATTTATTAAATATTTATGGTATTGGAAATTAATCTTGTGTTTTTTCAAAGATATTTCTTACAATTTACGTCAAAATTATCTTGACCAACTAAAGAATGATGAAGATTTAATTAGTAAGATGTTATCGTTTTGTGCCGATCAAATTGATTTACAAGATAAAGAATTTTGGGATCAAGTTACTTCAGATGAATTAACAAATTATAGTATCTCGGATACTGAATTTTCTCCATATAAGGAAGAAATTCAATTTGAGTGTAAGAAATTATTGGGAAATATTATGTATGAATTATTTATCAATGTGGGTTCCATGTCAAGTTCGTGGTGGCTTAATATTAAAGATAAATCTTTACAGAATAAAGTGGAAAAATTTGTTATTCAATTTATTTCACCTATTTTAATTGGTAATGAATTAGATGATCTTAATAATAAAATGGATAGATTAATTTCTGCAAATGATTCTCTAAAAATTAAAATTAATAAAATAACACAAGAAGTTAAGGCTAGTTATTTAATTGATGAGCAAAAATTAGAAATTAGTTTCAAATTACCAATCAATTACCCATTAACAAACATTGAAGCAATTGGTATTTCAAGAGTTGGTATTAGTGAACAAAAATGGAAACAATGGATTATGTCCACCCAAAGAGTCATCACTGGTATGAATGGTTCTGTTATTGATTGTCTTGAATTATTTACTAAGAATGTTCGCTTACAATTTTCTGGGTTTGAAGAATGTGCAATATGTTATTCTATTTTACATGCTGTTGATAGGAAATTACCATCAAAGACATGTCCTACATGTAATAATAAATACCATGGTGCATGTTTATACAAATGGTTTAGATCATCTGGTAATAATACTTGTCCAATGTGTCGTAGTGAAATTCCATTCCGTAGATAATTGTAATAATAATCTATGTATTGCTTTGTACTTTTTCGTTTTAATGATCGTAATTTAATTTCAGCTTTTTCTTCTCCAACTGTTAGATTTATATTATACCCTTAAAGTTTTACAATTGGAGATGTATTTTTTTATTTTTTTTACCCGGCTTCAGAAAATAATATTTTTTTATCTATAAAAGTAGATTTGAAAAAATAATTCATCTTACAAATTACAGGTTTTTTTCTTTTTTTTTGTATTTCAAAGTCAGTATCGATTGATTTTCTGCCAAATATCTACTTTTTGATCGAATAATGATTTGCAATTTATTTTTTAATGGATTTGTTATTTAAACATTACTTGTGTGGATGGTTATTTTCTTTTTTGTTTGAAATTGTTATGTGTATAAGAGATATAGATTGGTGTACAAATTAAATGTAAAGCGTCAAGAAATATAGTGTATGCGATTTGATTAATTTGGAGAATATTGATATAAGACTTTGGTTGTTTTTAATTTTTTTTTTTTTTATTTTTTCTCCATTTGCTCGACTTAATTTTAAATTTTTGAGTTTTTCAATTATTTTTAATCATATAATGGGTTTAATTAATAATATATCAAATTATAAATTTTTTTAAGATGTTTCGCCTCCATATTAGTCTTACTTAAATTAAATTTGATTTTAATTTTCAAGATGGGAAGGAACGAAAATGAGAAGGTGAAATTAGAAACGATAAAATGATTGTATTGTTCAAATATTTTTCTGAAGTTTTTATGTCATGTATACTATGTTTTGTTTTATTTTTGTTGTATATTTTGTTTTATGTCAATTGTATGTTGTGGCAGATTTGAATATTGAATGGAAATAGTTTATTTATCTTTTAATGGATAAATCGGTTTGGAATGAATTTCAATTGGATTATTATTTGATTAAAAAAGTGTGATTTTGGAGTTACAAGTTTATCATAGAATTATATCCCAATTAATCGCTCTTCTATTTGATTAGTAATAGCTGGAGTTTCATACCTGGGAGAAATTTTTTTTTTTAATTTTTTTTTTTAATTTTTATTTTATTATCTTGAAATGTAAATAGCTTAGTAGAATTAATTAAAATACAAAAAAAGTACAGGTTAGAATAGCAAAACGAAAATGAAAATATATATATATATATAAATGAGTTACAAAAAAAAAATTCTAATGTAATAAGTAAATGTAATGTGAAATGAAGTGTAAATGTACATAGTTTTGTATTTTTTTTTTTTTTGTTTAATATGAATGTATGAACGGTGATTGTCCTATGGGACTAATAAGGAGAAGTTAGCCTAATTAATAAGGGAACGGGTTGCTTATAGTTACTCTTAATCAGGATTTATAAGCTTCATCGACTTGATCTTTTACTGCATTTAAGATATCTCTTCTCTTCAATTTAGCAGCAGAAGTGACGAACCCTGATTGTGGAGTCCATTCACCATCGAAAATGACGATATTTTGTAAATTTTCGATACCAACTAACCCTTGAGATTTTCCTGTCTTTAACATATCTTGTAAAATCAATGATTTCAATTTTTTATTATGGAAATGGTTTGAAATATCGTCGGTTGAATTTGAATTATAAATGTTTAGAGAAGTGGCCAAATCAATGATGGCAGGTAAATTTGGTTCGATGATACCAATAGGCTTAACTTTTGATTGATCGGCATAAACGCAAATGTTATTGACGTATTTGTTTGATCTATAAATGGATTCCAATTTTTCTAATGCAATATATTCACCGTTTTGAGTCTTTACTAAATTCTTCTTACGATCAATGATTTTCAATTGACCATTTGAAGTCCATTCACCAATATCACCAGTACGGAACCAACCTTCACTATCAAAAGCTTTTTCGGTTTCTTCTTTATTTTTGAAATATTCCTTAGTGATGGAATCCCCCTTCATTAAGATTTCACCTTGATTATTTTTGGCAAAATAGTTTAATTCTTCGACATCTACTAATTTGACGGTGATAGCACCTGCTAAATCACCTGCAACACCATAAGTGAAATGTTCTGGTGGTGAAACAGTACCATTAGCACAAGTTTCAGTTAACCCGTAACCTAATAACAGAGGACAAATTGTATTGGAAATAAAACTTTGAGCATCTGTAGAGATGGGGGATCCACCATTTAGAGCGATTCTTAAATGGCCACCTGTAGCGGCTCTAATTTTCTTAAATATGATCTTACCAATCAAATTGGAACCTGGTAAATGATATTTTTCTAATTTTTGTTTTGTAAAATAGGCAGACCAAAATACTTTTTGAGAAAACGAAGGTAATTTACCCACTTGAGCAATAATACCCTTTCTAACAGTTTCCCATACTGCAGCAACACCAACCATTAAAGTGGGTTTAAATAGAGCCAAATCACCTTGACAATTGCCATGCATAGAAGTACTTGTTAAAGTCTTTACAGAGGAATAACCAATGACGGCCCCCCAATAAAGAGAAATTAATTCAAAACAAATTTCGAAAATGTGTGCCAAGGGTAAGAAACAAATGACACGATCACCTGGATGAATGTCTGATTGATCCACAGTGGAACTGATACCTGCTACACCAGCAATAATATTACGATGAGTTAACACCACACCTTTTGGATCACCTGTAGAACCAGAAGTATACATGATACAAGACAAATCGTCCGGAGTAGGAGGATTGACTTGGATCGAATCTTTATGTTTCTTACCTAGGGCAATCAAATCTGGATAAGTGATAAAAACGATATCTGGTCTAACTTCTTTGATAGCAGCAATGGCGTTATTGGCCACTTTGAAGATCTTACCATTTTGTCTCTTATCTTTGGAGTCTATTTTTTCACTATGAATCACATATTTAACAGTGGGGCAATTTTTCAATGGGTTGATAAGGGTTGGTAAAAGAGAATTATCTGTGAAAATGGCAGTGGATTCGGTTTGCAAGATGGAATGGGTCAACCCCTTTTCACCAAGAGTGTCGTAAGCTGTAACAACAGGGATCGATTGAGACTGAGCCCCCAAGAATGTTTGTAACCAATATTGAGAAGTCCCAGCATAAATATGTAATTTGTCGTCAGACTTATGTCTCAACCCTAGCTTCACGAGACCACGACCCAAACAATGGATATTGTCCGAGATATCGCCGTATGTGATGTAATTGTAGTCTGACATTTCAAAATACATCCAATTTTTCTCTACTTTAGTTTCTTTACCGTCGATGACTTTGGTGATGAGTTTTTGCTTTTCATGGATGTCAATGACATTTCTCCAGCCCATGGCGGTGTTGTGCAACCCACCTTTTTCCACAGCTTCTACGGCTAATTCATAGACAGTGGAGGCTTTGTAACCTAGAGGTCTTTTCAAAGGAGCATCTTTAAATCTATAATGTCTTCTAGGAGCGGTTTCTTTACTATTGGCAGGTTTACCAACGATTGCAGAGTATTGAGCCATGACTTTACGAGGGGTGGCAGGAGCAGGGGCAAGGAAGAGTGGTGAATGTTAGATTAGTTTTTTGTTGTTGTTGTTTTATTTTTGTTATACAGTAACTGAGAAAGTCTAATCCAATCTAAACTAAAATAGTCTAGTACGATCGACGATGTGAAGAGGCAAATGAATAGTAACAACAATGCAAGTATATATACAAGAAATATATATAAAACAGTATAAAGAGTGTTTAATCTTGACATGGAAACGTCGTAGTCTTAAATTAGAAGTTCAGCCTTAATTAAGCTCATCAACAATTTTAACATAGGCCTGTTTGCTTTTACAATTTACATATTGCATGAGCAAAGAATAAAGGCTAGTTGGGGTGATCTACAGCAAATAATCTACAGCAAATACCTAAGAACAAAACTACGGAAGACCCTTCACACCATATTGTTTGTGCTATCAGTGGCGCTTAAATTGCACAAACCCAAAATCGAAAAAGAAACGATGCCGCAAAAATGCCCTCGGCCGAGAACTTTCCGTAGCGAGAACCTGTTTCAACATTGTACTACGGGCTCATCTACCCAACAAAAAAGCCGCCAGTTAAAATCCTGTGACGCCAAAATTATTAGCCCACATACCAAAAAAGTCGTCACTCTCCCGATCGGGCCGACAACAAATTGTTGGGTCGGGCGAACGCTACCTCCGACACAGTCGAAAAAGTTGCCTGTTTGGGATGCAACACCACCCCCTCTCCCCTAAGAGTGTCACGTGTGTCAACACGTAGCACGTGACCCATTGTCGTGTGATTTGATGGTCATGTGATCTATTGTCGTCACGTGGGTATCACGTGTATATTCCACGAACACCCTCACACCGCTGTGCCTTTGGTCCGGTTGCTGTGGCCGCCCCTGCTCCAGATTTGACCGGCTGCTTTCCTGTTTGAGATCTCGCTCCCGTTCCGGCCTTGTTGCCTCTTTCGGCTGCTCCCCGTTTTAGCGAGTATTACCTATTTGCCTCTTCCTTTCGAGTGTCCGGTACCTACCATGGTTCGTGTCCGATCTGCTAATGGCTTGGCACAAAGGCACCGGATCTGCCGGACACGTCGCTCTTTGTTCGTGCTGCGCCTGTTTCTGAGTTGCCCTTCTTTCCCCCGGACATCAACCCCGGAACCTCCCGCGTGGTTTCTCTGCTGCGCCACTTCTCTAGACTCTGTTCTGTGCGCCTCGATCGCGTCGGATCTGGGTTCCCGCTTCAGGAAGCCATTCTGCAATGGGTAACACAATCGCCATAGTCCCCTCTTTTCTTGGCAGCTTGCTTTTTGAGTCTTTCCAGCCATCTTCTTTTTATTTATATCCTTTTTCCTCATCAGGAGCGCCGTTTTGGGTAATTACCCACTGCTTTGAGGGGTCTCTCCCCTCCATCAATTATATTCTGATATTTGTGCCATACCCTAAAATATATTCCTATGCTCTAAGATCTCTTTCCACACTTTGAAATCTTTTTCCATACTCTGAGATATCTTTGCCCAAAACGTCGCTTCATCGCTCAACGAGTATTCCATTTATGCCGTGTTGCTTGCAAGTTTACGTGACGAGATGCCTATTTATTGAAATGCCTATATCTTCTCTACAAGAAGGACAGATATTGCTCCAGGTACTTACTAATAACGGATATTAAGTTTGGGTTTTGCGTTTGAGCTTGCGTCTTCATCTGCGTCTGCGTTTGTTGCATTTTTATTATTGGGTTTACGTTTATTGAGATTTAACTTTTGGGTTGGCGTGTTGTGCTTTAATTTTGGAACCTGTGGGTCACCTTCTGATGTGTCATGATATTTGTAATTGTTTATTTCTTTGGTGTCTTGTAATTGTGTTTTTTTGCTTTTTTGCCTCTGTTTTGCCACCGTTTTGTTTATCCTTGTTTTCTTTCATATATAAACTCTTGGTTTGTCATTACAACTCTCTTTCCATGTCACTAACGACCTCATCGCACTCACTCACATACACACCCTTTTGTATTATTTTCGTATCACACACCCTCACAATGTCCTACATAGATCTCATTAAAAGAGGAGGTAACCAAGCCGTCCGTGTAAACCCTCCTCACATGCTAGATATCCATTTGACAGAACATGGTTCCGATTGGTTATGGTCTGTCTACTCTGTCTTTGGTGTTCTCTCCGTATTATATGCCATTTTCTTTTTTTACCAAGAAATGAAAAGCGGTTCTCAATTGATTAGATATACAATGGCTGCTCCCTTTTTAATTTCCATCATTCAATTCTTCCAATATTTCACCTATGCCTCCAATCTAGGTTGGTGTATCATCCAAGCAGAATTTCGTGGTGAAGATGTATCTCAATCGGTCACGAACATGTACCCAAATAATAGACAAATCTTTTATGCTAAGTATATCGCTTGGTTCTTATGTTGGCCTATTCAATTGTTTCTAGTTGAAATGACTGCTTTCACCGTCAATCGCAATAACGATTCCGTCCCCACAGCTACCTATGGTGCCTGGGGTATGATCCATTCTCTATTGGTACAAATCATTGGGTTTGAATTCTGGGTCATCTGTTTGTTGGTCGGTGCTCTTATCCATTCAACTTACAAATGGGGGTATTGGGTCATGGGTATCTTTGTCCTATTATGTGTCTTGGGTATTCAAATTAAAAGACAAATCTTTGAATTAAAATTAAGAGGTGTCACATTATGTGTCTTCTTTATCGCTGTCATTTGTGTTTTATTATACAACGTCGCTTGGGGTTTGGCCGATGGTGGTAATGCTATTAGTCCAGATGGTGAATCTGTATTTTATGGTATCTTAGATGAATGTATCTTTGCCATTTGGCCCGCATACTTGTGTTTCATCATTTGCAAGTTTGGTGATTGGCCAGAAGCCGAAGTGGATAATAATGCCTCTAGAAATAACTCATCAAGATTACCTGTAGTCCCAGGTACTGTTGCTGATGCTTCCGATGATGAAGATCCAGCAGAATACGCCGCACAGGAAAAAGCCGTAGATCAAGATTCGTTGAACGATTCAGGTGAAACTGCTAATAACGACGATGCTTCGAATAGAGTATAATATGTTTCTTTGCCTTTCCCTTCCTCTCTTTCTCTACTTTTTTTTTTTATATTATATATATTCTCACCCCTACCCTATCTCAATTTTTATTCTTTTTGGTACACAACTGTATCACATACTCAAGTTACTCAAGTTACTCAAGTTTTTAATAGTTTTTCCCTCCCTCATAACCCCGTTAGGTTCTTCATTTTATGTGTTCCCCCCTCTCTCTCTGCTCCATCTAATTTTAATATTTAATTGACTCTTATAAAACTTCTATGTATTTATTTATTTACTCTTTTTTTTCTAATCTATTCCTTTAGCAATCCCAAGTTAATGGCATGGAATTTGGCATGCTGGGGACTTCAGTACAACGAAAAAATATGAATGATCAAACCCTTGTAATTTATTGATTTCAATCTTATTTTCCCAGGCAGTTCCCTTCGAGTATTCCAATATTCTATCCACATATAATTGTGTAGAATAAAATGGATCTTTAGTCCCCACACTGATTAAAATTTTCTTCACGTCATTGTCACCCTTGGGTTTCACTTTCCCAATCAATTCACATGGATCATATTCCAATGATTCAGATTTAAAATCTTTTAAATATCTACTAAAACACTTTTGACCCCATGGGCAATCTTCTGCTGAAGGGTTAGCAATAGGTGAAAATGCAGAAACACTCTTATAATGAGGATATAATTTGAAAAACCCAGCTAATGCACCCATACCACCCATGGAATGACCTGTGATCCCGACATTTTTTGTAAAATCTAATCTACAGTCTTGGAAATAATTTTCCAATTCCTTGGGTAATTCTTTATGAATATAATCAGACATTTGATAATTCTTCACATAAGGTTCTTTAGTAGAATTTAAATAAAACCCTGCACCTTGACCAAAATCATATTCATCTTTAGAATCTGGGACAGATTCACCTCTGGGAGAAGTATCGGGGAAAACAACACTAAACCCATACAAATCGGCTTGACATTGCCAAAAGGCTTTTTCAGATGCATTTGCAGGTGTACATGTAAGACCAGAAAGATAATAGATGGCAGGAATAGTGGAGTGTGTTTCATTGGAATAATATTGTTTTGGTAAATAAATGTTTAGAGCCATTTCACAATTATTGCAAGCTGAATCATGTGAAAGAGAGATCAATTTCCCATCGCATGAGTTGATAACTTTTACTTCTTTCATTGCTGATTTGTGTGTGTCAAGGGTGTATCGAGGGTGCACTATTATTGCATTTATTTGCCTTAGATCTAATATTAGATTGATTCTTTTAAAAACGTCTATAAATCTGAATTTCCGAAGGCGCGTTCACCTATTTGTTGATCCTTGGCAAACGCATAAGCAACGATACAGGATTATGTATTAATTGTAAAAGAAAAAAACATAGAGGGACAAGAGATTGGTAGCAGAACAAGTAGTTATATTTTTATAATAAATTATCAAGAATAAATAAATACTAGGTAAATTTTAAGAACCTAAAAATACTCATTTTACATACTAAATTTAATTCATTACGCCTGTTCAAGTTATCCTTAATAATGGTAATTACAAATAAACTCGATCAGTTGTCAAAAAAATTGCCTAAACAATACGTGTTGAAAATCATGAGATGGTCGAACTTCAGCCACTCTTGATTGAATGTAATGGGGTTCGCAATGGAGTTTGCAATAGAGCTTGTCTATTTATTAATCTTGAAGGTAATTAATCCAATAATGCATTTTACATTTACAAAATATAGTATGATCTTACGATAGTTTGTTTTTTTGCCATAGAGAGTAAAGTGGGTTAAAAAATTCCACGGGGAGCTAGATGGAGATTTAAAGTTAAATATAGCAAAAAATAAAAATATATCAGATATTAAAACTCCGAAAATAGCCGAATGAGCTCCACTTCGGGGTTTGGTGGTGAGATCAAAATCTTACGATGAGTATAACAAAAGTATGATGAAAGTATAATAAAAGTATGATGCAAGTATAAAAGAGAGGGATAATAGAGAGTAGATTGTCAATGCTTGCTGTATCTTGAAAACACCCAAAGCATTTCAAATATGTATAACAACGGAAAATTTGTTGAGCTAATGAAAAAAAGACGGCAATCGTGCCGTACAGGTAAACCCTCCTAAGGGTTTAGATATACATTTAACAGACCATGGTTCTGATTGGCTTTGGTCAGTATATTCAGTATTTGGGGTCTTGACGATCATGTATTGTGTATTTTTCTTTTTCCAAGAATATTATGATGGAACGCAGTTAATTCGATATGCCATGGCAGGACCATTTTTAATTTCGTTATTCCAATTTTTCCAATATTTTACATATGCATCAAACTTGGGGTGGACAAACATTCAAGCAGAGTTTAGAAGTGAAGATGTCTCACGTCCAGTGACAGATGAATACCCGAATGTGAGACAAATCTTCTATGCCAAGTATGTGGCATGGTTTTTATGTTGGCCTATTCAAATATTTATGTTAGAATTAGCAGGTGTTACTGTACGAGAAGGTGAGTTTGTCACCACATGGGAAATGATTCACTCATTAATTGTACAGATTATATCGTATGAATATTGGATCATCTCACTGTTAGTTGGTTCATTAATCCATTCTACCTATAAATGGGGGTATTGGACCATGGGGATTTTCGTATTATTTGTTGTCATGGGGGTTCAATTCAAGAGACAAGTATTTGAATTGAAGATCCGTGGGATTTCATTATGGATGTACTTAACATCGATGATTATTGTATTGTTGTATTTTGTATGTTGGGGGCTTGCTGATGGTGGTAATGCTATTACACCAGATGGGGAAGCCGTGTTTTATGGTATTTTAGATGAATGTATCTTTGGGATATGGACTGGTTATTTGTGTTTTGTAATATCTAATTATGGAGCTTGGCCTGAGGTTGAAGGGTCAATACCAGGGGGGAAAGAGATCCAGGAGACTCCCAAGGATGTGGAAGTGGGTTCAGGTACCACCGAAGGTTCTAGCGCTACTGTGATTGAAGGTATGTCTAATGAAGCTCAAGGAATGCGTAATGATATGGGTATGGGTATGTCTAACGAGATGGGTATGTCTAACGAGATGGGTATGTTTAATGAAACACAAGGTATGTCTAATGAAGCACGAGGTATGCATGGCATTCAGAACAGTCAGGGCGACTCTAATGAAGTATATAATATGGATTTACCGAATGCAATGTAAGTAACAAAGAGTCTATATAATGTGATATACAATTAGTAATTAGGGACAAGGATAAGGGCGAAGGGGTTGAGACATAGGGCATCCTCGGGCAAGGGTGTAGAATAAAGGTATGTGATATATAAAGAGGTACATGTGTTGTAGGGTAGTATAGAGTAGATAATTTGAAAACAAAAAAAAAAAAAAAAAAACTAACAACAACACAAAAATGTCGCAAGAATTTATTGAATTAGTTCGACGTGGGAACCGAGCCGTTCATGTGAACCCACCCAAGGATTTGGATGTTCATTTAACAGAACACGGTTCAGATTGGCTTTGGTCCGTATATTCAGTATTTGGTGTATTGGCAGTCATGTATGCCACATTTTTTTTTTACCAACAATTGAAAGGTGGTAGACAATTGATTAGATATACACTAGCGGGACCCTTTTTAATTTCAATTTTCCAATTTTTCCAATATTTCACTTACGCTTCGAATTTGGGGTGGACAAACATCCAAGCAGAATTTAGAGGAGAAGATGTATCAAGACCAGTGACAAACATGTATCCAAATGTAAGACAAATTTTTTACGCTAAATATGTGGCATGGTTTTTATGCTGGCCAATCCAAATTTTCCTTTTAGAATTAGCAGGTATCACAATCGATCATCAAGGTGAAGTACTTTCATGTTGGGCCCTTATCCATTCCATCTTGGTTCAGATTATTGGATATGAATATTGGATAATTGCATTATTAGTTGGGTCACTTATCCATTCAACTTACAAATGGGGGTATTGGGTTATGGGAGTCTTTGTCCTACTTTGTACTCTAGGGATCCAATGTAAACGTCAAGTGTTTGAATTGAAAATCCGTGGGTTTTCCCTTGCCATGTATTTGACAGCCATTATTGTCACTTTATTGTATAATGTTTCCTGGGGTTTATCCGACGGAGGTAATGCAATTAGTCCCAATGGAGAAGCGGTTTTTTATGGAGTCCTTGATGAATGTGTCTTTGCCATATGGACCGGTTATCTGTGCTTTGTCACGTGCCGCTACGGTGAATGGCCCGAAGTGGAAACTGGCATGTTGTCCGATCCTCGTCACATGCCTGGCGCACCCGAAAAGCATTTGCCTGACTCCGCTTCTACGTCAGGTTCTGAGACTGCTGGTTCTGGTTCTGGTTCTACACCAGCTTCTAGGGGGTCACGCCGCTCTGCACCCACTTCTGAGGCCTCGTCGCACGTGACGGCAGAGTCGCCGAGAGAGTCGGGTGATACCGAATTCGGCAATCATAGCCCGGAAGGCAGGCCTGCAGGGTCTTCTGTGGGTGCGGCGTCGCCTGCAGAGTCGCCTGTGGCGGCCTAGTCAAAATTTCCAAGTTAGTCATTTTTACCATTTGGCCATTTTTGCCAAATTGGCAATTTCTTCCAAGTTAGCAATTTCTTCCAAGTTAGCAATTTCTTCCAAATTAGCAATTTCCAATTTTTGCCAATTATGCCAATTTGCCTTATTGCAAAAAATTGCTAATTTCCTAATACGATCTGGTATATAGACACCTATGTATATCACCTTTGTATTTTCCGTTTAGGATACTGTTATGTATACTGATAATACCTATTTTGCTGACTCAGACTTTGTCGCAGAGGGGCACTATATATAATTACCGTTGCTACGCCCTTTTCTCTGTATAGCATAATTTCGTTAACAGTGCCGCCGATCTCCCAGCAGATATTTCCCTTTGCGGCAACACTGCACTCAACCCCATTCCCCGGGAGCACGTGGACCGGCCTTTGCCTGGCCCGCCCGAATTCACGACGGCGCGGGTCTCGGTCATCATGTATAAAAAGCCGTTTACTTTAAAAAAAAAGAATAGAAATAAAAGTAAAGATAATCTATTGAATTGATAGGCAATTAGCAACAAATCAAAACATATTGGATACCCATATATATATATACATATACATACAAATATATATATATATATATATATATATATATATACTACTATTATTTTATTTAGTAT